>NC_041386.1:55435428-55445755 GCF_002162155.2 Triticum dicoccoides | reverse complement strand
GGTGGAGTAGCGGCTCGAGCGCTGGGCCTCACGTAGGGCGCGGCTGGGCTGGATTTGATGAACGGAAGGGCGTTGGTCAATGCGGTGGGTGTACGTGTGCTCTCACGCACGCACAGGCGACGATGGGACGCCGGCGGCGATTGTGACTCCGGCGAGCCGAGGCGAGGCCGAGAACGGATCAACGACCCTACATCCAGTAGGGTCAGGCCAGATCCGATGAAGATGAGGCCGGCGGTGGAGCTTCCTGCAGTGCCTGTGAGAGAGAGGGAGGCGGACCGGGTGAGGGGGAGAGAGGGAAGAATGGTAGCATGGGGAACATGGTGCGGGCGACCTGGGAGGAGGCGGTCGTCCCCAACGGCACGAGGTTTGACTCCGGCTAGGTCGTCGTGGTGCAGGCAGTGGAAGAGGCCGGTGGCGGCGGTGTTCGATGTGGATCGGGAGCTCCTCTCCCGATCTGGATCGGTTGAGCGAGCGGGTACGGGCGGCGGCGCGGTCGGGCCTGCTTGGACCCGGCGGGCCAGATCCGGACCCCGGCGGGCCGCACGGTGGAGAGGGGGCTGCGGGGCGACGTGGCGGCATTGGAGTGGTGGAGGGCGGCCCTCAGGTGGCGGCTGACCAAATAGGGCACGCCAAGTGGCGATGGAGAGGTGGCCGGTGCCGGAAATTGAGGTGGGAGGCGGCGACTGGAAGGTGGAGGTGGCGGCTGCGGGTTGGGGCACGGATTTCGAGGAAGATGCGATGGCTGGAGGTGGGAGGTGGCTAGGAGGGGTAGGTTTTATGGGCTAGGGATGCCCAAAATGGCAAGGGTGGCTGCTTAAATAGGAAGGGCTAGGGTTTTGGTGGGTTTTGGGGGTTTTCGGACCTTCGGATCGCGATCGTGCGGCTCCGGACAGAGATGGACTAGATGGACTGCAGGTGGGCTGTGTAGAGTGCGATGAGCTGAGAGGAGAGAAGAGAAGGCAGCCCAGCAATGGTTTTCGAAGACCGAAAACGTCTGACGTATGAACAACTATATTGCCGCTATAGTTATCTGTTGGGGTGTCAAACGGACTCCGAATGCGATGAAACTTGGTAGGCGGCCTACCGACAACATAACAAGACCGCAAGCCAAATCTCATCCCAATCCGAGAACATTTTCCGACCACTTATAAAATAATATTTCGGGCGTGCCGTGGGTGCGTGCAAGGGTGTCTGGGCTCATAACGGACAATGGAGAGAACGGGGAGACCTGGACGGATGCAAGTTTTGAAAACATGATGATGCAATGCACATGATGACATGGAAAGATGCAACAGGCAAGCGAATGACATGGCAACAACAACAAATAACTGGAAGACACCTGGCGCATCGGTCTCGGGGCGTTACACCGGCGCCGTCCATCCCCATGCCTCCGCCCAGTCCGACCACCTGTCACCACCACGCCCCACTCCTCACCTTATCTCTCATATTTCTCGAGATATCATTCTTTCGATGAAATTCTCGAGATACCATTTTTCCGATATAATTCTTGAGATATCATTAGTTTTTACACATGGGATTACTCCTGCATGGGTCAATCACAACAGAAAGTTTTGTAAAAAATGCATCTTGATGTTCCGTGCAATGCACGGGCATCTTGATAGTAGTCCTATAGAATACTCAGTTGGTGATGGTGGTGTGTCTGCCATCCGTCGTTTCTGACCATTAGATTTGCATCTAACGGCTGTGAGCTAAGTTGTGGCATTTTTGCAACGATAGCCCACTTCTCTGCTCCAATTTGTAGAAAACCCCTTATTATCTTGAAAGCAACCACATCCCTCCCTCACCTCACCATAACAGACTGAGAAATATATTTTGAGTGAAAAGTACTCCCTCCGTTCCTAAGTATTTGTCTTTCTAGAGATTTCAATAAGTGAATAGATACGGAGCAAATGAGTGAATCTACACTTACAAATATGTTGTGATTGAAATCTCTAAAAAGATAAATATTTAGGAATGGAGGGAGTAATATATTAGGAGTATATCAAAACAAGAGTGATTTCTTTCAAGTTTGTGAACAAGTACTACTATTTTACTACTTTGGATCTGTCGCAACGCACGGGCACATTGCTAGTAAAAGGAAAAGGCCTGTCGCGTTCGCGTCGCACTCCCCCCCCCCCACACGCCCGGGAATCCGGCACGACACATAGCTTAGGGAAGGCGTGTTGCCTAGCATTTTCACTTTCATGTGGGACCGCCGTTGAGAAAACCGACTATTGGCAAACCGCACCCCGCCCGCCACCGGGTTGGAAAACAGAAACGAGGGGAAGATCTAGCTGTAGCACGAAAGCCAAGAAATTTGGTGTCAGATGGGGCTCGTTGATAGAGTAGGAGCATTCCGTACTACTCTACTCCGAGCACTACTGGCCGTTGGATATCATCTACATTCCACCAGATTTTGCCACATGTAGAATCTAGAAGACTCCACATGTAGAAGCATAATGCACAAACCACCAGAATCTCATGCGTGCAATGCACATGTACCTTACTAGTAGTTGGTAGTAGTAAGAAACAACTTCCGGGTATGGCACGAGCTCATACTGCGGGAGCACCACAAGGCCTGCCGCAAGAGTTACATTTCCCTCTCAGGGCCCATGGGACCGAACTTCAGTGGCTTAGTGCCCGGCCTATGAGTCGATGACATGCGGACCTTAAAATGCGGCTGGCCCACATGTCATTCTCATGGTGGTGGTGTGGTTCACGACTCAGTCGTTCGAGATGAACTGGCCGGTGGTGGCGTGGCTGTGGCGTGGGTGCCATAGCTGGGCGTCAGGGCGTTACGAGGCGTAGATGGCCACACCGGCGGGTACTACCTGTAGTACAGAAGTACTCCAGCTGAGGATTGATGCCCGGGACGAAATGAGTCACATCCGCTGGATGAAAATTCGGTGGTGCGGGAGTACAGATTGGAGCACAGCAGCGGAGCAGGCAAACTGCGTCCAATCGGGTGTGGCTGTGGTAGAAATAAGTTGATGGTCGCCGAAGTTCAGCTAGCCCGCATGTCATGCACACAAAGGTCGAGGAGCGGTGGGCCCGAGAGGGATGATGCACACGTCGGGGGGATGAGGATCCCCTGACGTGAACAATCCTACCATTCTATCACTGACATGTGGGACCCGCAAGTGTGGGTCCCACCAGTCAGCGAAGGAAAGGCAGGGTAAGGCAGTGTGTAACACCCCGGATGTAACTTACCATATTGGAAACTCCGACTCTGCCGTTTCTGGCTCTAAGTTATGAGATTCCTTCGTGGTTGGGTTTTGTCTTCATTTTGCTTTTGTTCATGTCATGCATTTCATATCATGTCATCATGTGCATCTCATTTGCATACGTGTTCATCTCATGCTTCCGAGCATTTTCCCCGTTGTCCGTTTTGCAATTCGACAATCCTACGTCCTCCGGCGTCCCCCTTTTGTCTATTTTCGCGTGTGGGTGTTAAACATTGTCGGAATGGACCAAGATTTGCCAAGCGGCCTTGGTACACCACCGGTAGACCGCCTGTCAAATTTCGTGCCATTTGGAGTGCGTTTGATACTCCAACGGTTAACCGAGGAACCGCAAAGGCCTCGTGTGTGTTGCATCCAAACACCCCTACAAAATGGCCCAATAACTCTTCCAAACCACTCCCATGTCCTCCGTCGTCGGATCACGATCGCGTGGTCAAAAACTACACCTCATTTGGGCACTCCCACCTCCTTCTAGGTATAAATATGTGCACCCCTTCGAATTTTCGGGTCCAAACCCTAGTCTAGCTCCTCCCGCCGCCACCGGACTCATCCGCCGGCGCCGGACATGTTCACCGTCGCCCTCGTCCAATCCTGCCACGCCATGTGTCTCCGCCGCAACCATCCACCGTGCCGGCTCACCTGGCCCGTTTCCAGCCCTCCCGCGTACCTACCGGGCCACACGTCCGCCGCCCCGCGCCCGATGTGTCGCCGACCCTCCTCCCGCCGGCCGCCGCCTCGCTGCCCGGCTCCGGCGACCCCGCTGCCGAACGCCGCCACCTTCGTGCCACCCTCCACCGCCCGATGCGCCGCCGCCTCCCCGCCGCCTCCTCCGACGCTGCCGTCGCCCTGCTAGCTCCGACGAGCTCTGGGCGTCTCCCTCCTCAACTCCGACGTCCTTCTCCGGCGAACCTCGGGATCTGCGCCAAGAGCAAACCCTAGATCTGGATCCATAGGTTGACCCCGAAAATCCACTAAGTCCTTTTTCTGCTACAATTTCAGGCCATGTTCATCATGCCATAACTTGTTGCATACTACTTCGTTTTGTGCGTGTTATATATCAAAATATTCACCAGGATGTGCTCTTCATTTTGTTCCAGTGTGCCATGCTTGTTTGAGTCCATCTTGATGCCCAAATGACTAATGCAAGAGTGCTATAAATTGTTAGGTGCTGATTCTTATCAGAGTATGAGCATTTGTCATTTTTGCTACAATTGTTGGGTGCTGCATATGGTCATGAGCTCTACATGTATTTGGATCTATGCCATGCCATCTTTACAGGGGTGTATGCCATGTATTTTTTTGATCTTTGTGGTGACTAGCACAAGCATGCAAAGTAGCTCTCGTGATATTGCTGATTTCAGGATCTTAGGATTTCACAAAGTTATTTTCTTGCTGTTATTTTTATGCCATGTAACCATGTTGCTACAGTGAGATACATGCTTTGTTTGAGTTACTTCAATAAGGATGATTTGGACATATGGTTATTCTCTATCCATCCATGCCCCTGTTTGCCATTATGGAGTGCTCTAGGATGACTTAATATTGCTCTACTTTTGCTATAAAATGTTCCTGGCAGATTGTTTACATGTTAATCAATTTTTCCATGGTTGTTGTAGATGATCCATGCATGCTATAAACTTATTTTTGCCATGGTTAGCCTTATGATCATGTATTCGTGCTGGTTATATGATTATATTGTCATGCAATGCCTTGTGGTGAGTGAATCAAGCTCACAAAGAGGCCTTCATAATTCGGTTTATGCCATGCTCAGTTTTCTGCTAAGTCTGAATCTGTTAACGAAACTTGCTATGTTTACATGGGTGTTATCATATCTTCTGATCCTTTTTGGCTTATGGTCAGTAAGGGACTTTTGTTCTATGCTTTGTGTAGATCCATGCCATGTCTTTGTTTGCTATGATATGTTCCTGTAGCATGTTGTTTACTTGCTCTAAACCTGGCTTCCTGATGTTAATTTCTGGCATGTTAGTATTTTCACGAAGTCTGTGAAGCTGATATCTTTTGCACTTTTGCCATGCTTGTTCGAACCTGTTCTTGTGTGATTTAGCCATAGCTCGGTGTTCATATTTTGTCAAGCATCTTGAGTAGATCACTGCCATGTGCTTTGTTGCTATGTTAGAGTCCAGTAGCTTAGTTTCTTGTTGCATTCTAGATGGCATCGTGCTGTTAATCGCAGAATTGTGCCATTCTTGTTTTGCTTGCCATTTGCAAACCGTGCATCCGATTCCGGTGATCTTTATATCGATTTAGACCGAAATCAACTCATCTTTCCAGCGGCACACTTGGTTTGCCAAGTTGATGCCTTGATCAATCTTTTCCTTCCGGAGCACGCATATGCATTGCATATCACATCTCGCATATCATGCCATGTTTTGCATCATGTTGCTTGCGCATTGCACCATGACTGATTGTTGGTCTTTTGCTTGTGAGCTTGCCTTGGGTAGAGCCAGGAGACGATTACGTGATCGAGGAACCCGTTGAGTACACTTACAAGGATCAAGCTTTCGTCAACTCGGAGATCTTTGTAGGCAAGATGACCATACCCTCGAAATCACTTCTATCTTTGCTTGCTAGTTGTTCGCTCTTTTGCTATGCCGCGATACCTAACACTTGATATAACGTGCCTCCCATATTGCCATGTCAAGCCTCTAACCCATCTCTCCTAGCAAACCATTGTTTGGCTATGTTACCGCTTTGCTCAGCCCCTCTTATAGCATTGCTATTTGCAGGTGAAGATGGAGTTTGTTCCTTGTTGGAACATGTTTATTATTGGGATATCATTATTATATCTTGTTTACTTTAATGCACCTATATACTTGGTAAAGGGTGGAAGGCTCGGCCTTATGCCTGGTGTTTTGTTCCACTCTTGCCACCCTAGTTTTCGTCATACCGGTGTTATGTTCCTTGATTTTGCGTTCCTTACGTGGTTAGGTTATAATGGGAACCCCTTGACTGTTCGTCTTGAATAAAACTCCTCCAACAAGGCCCAACCTTGGTTTTACCATTTGCCACCTAAGCCTTTTTCCCTTGGGTTCCGCGGACTCAAGGGTCATGTTTATTTTGAACCCCCGGGTCAGTGCGCCTCTGAGTGTTGGTCCAAAACAGAGCCACTTGCAGTGCCACCTCGGGGAAACTTGAGGTTTGGTTTTAGTTGTACGTAGTGTTCATCTGGTGTGCCCTGAGAACAAGATATGTGCAGCTCCTATCGAGATTTGTCGGCACATCGAGAGGCTTTGCTGGTCTTGTTTTACCATTGTCGAAATGTCTTGTAACTGGGATTCCGAGTCTGGTGGGGTCGTCCTGGGAGAAGAAATATCCTTCATTGACCGTGATAGCCAGTGATGGGCTAAGTTGGGACACCCCTGCAGGGTTTTGAACTTTCGAAAGCCATGCCCGCGGTTATGGGTAGATGGGAATTTGTTAATATCCGGTTGTAGAAAACTTGACACTTACCTTAATTAAAATGAATCAACCGCGTGTGTAGCCGTGATGGTCTCTTTTCGGCGGATTCCGGGAAGAGAACACAGTTTCGTGTTATGCTTGAACGTAAGTAGCTTCAGGATCACTTCTTGATCATTTTAGCTTCTCGACCGTGCTTTGCCTCTCTTCTCGCTCTGTTTTGCCTAAGTTAGCCACCTTATATGCTAGTGCTTGCTGCAGCTCCACCTCACTACCCCCTTTTTCATACCATTAAGCTTAAATAGTCTCGATCGCGAGGGTGTGAGATTGCTGAGTCCCAGTGACTCACAGATACTTCCAAACAGATGCAGGTGCCGATGATGCTAGTGCGGGGGACGCCACCGAACTCAAGTGGGAGTTCGACGAGGATTCGGGTCGTTACTATGTGTCCTTTCCGAATGATCAGTAGAGGAGCCTAGTTGGGGCGATCGGGGATCTAGCATTTGGGGTTGTCTTTATTTATGTTGGTTCCTTAGTCGGACCTTGATTGTATTCTGGATGATGTATACTATATTTATGTATTATGTGAAGTGGCTATTGTAAGCCAACTCTTTATCCCTTTCTTATTCAGTACATGGGATGTGTAAAGATTACCCCTCGTGCAACATGCCTACTATGCGGTTATGCCTCTAAGTCATGCTCGGACACGTGTGAGATATAGCCGCATTGTGGGTGTTACACAATGATAGCCATGTCAGAGGATCCATGTCCATGTCGGGGGATGTCATGCTTACATGTAGGGTTGGAGCGGCGTCGTGGGAATCGCGTGTGGGTGTGGAAGTGGTAGAAACAAGAAACCTCATGGTCGCCGTGGTTCAACTTCCATGGACAAGCTGTCATGTCTGCTGACACATGTATATCAAAACTAGAGTGTTTATATTTCAAGGATGTGAACAAGTATTATTCTACTACTTTGGATCCATTGCAACGCATGGGCCAGCACATTGGTAGTAGTAGTGTCTATCTCTATCTCTAGAGGCCTTCCCTTGTTCATCCTTTTCTCTCACAAGATAAACTACTCATACAAATGCATCTTGATGTTCCATGGTGACAAACCAGGGGACTTGTTTCGTATGGGACACATCCTACGATATACTCCCTCTCTCCCAGTTTATTTGTTTTGAATCTTTTTGTTTTATCAGTTTCAAATTCAAATTTAGAGGGGCAGTGGGGCCGAGAGGGGTGAGCCGCAGGTCGGGGGACATGTTGTGTCACGGGTTCGTGCGGCGTCGTGGAATCATGAGTGGCTGTGGTAGAAACTTGATGCTCGCCGCATTTAAGGTGCCCACATGTCATGCACACAAAGGCAGAGGGGCGGTGCAGCCGAGAGGGGTGAGGCGCACGTCGGGCGACGTGGTGCCGTGGGTTGGAGCGGCCTCGCGGGAATCGCGAGTGGCAGTGGATGAAATGTGATGGTCGCCGTAGTTGAACTTCCATGGACAAGCTGTCATGTCTACGGACACATGCATTGCATACCGATCACTGGAAGGAGTAGTAGAGAAAGCTAGGCGGATAAATAGTTCCTTATAGTCAAGCGGACCCATGCTACTACTTGTTCCAAAGACATGCACACCATCGAAATAGTCCATCTATATCAATATACATAGAGAGGGAATATTTTTTTACTAGAGAGGAAATAGTTCATCCATCCATAATACCCTGCTGCTGGTGCAGCATCTTCTTCTTCTTCTTCTTCTTCTTCTTCTTCTTATTTCTTCTTCTTCTTCTTCTTCTTCTTCTTCTTCTTCTTCTTCTTCTTCTTCTTCTTCTTCTTCTTCTTCTTCTTCTTCTTCTTCTTCTTCTTCTTCTTCTTCTTCTTCTTCTCATTTTCTGTGGGAGACAGCTTCGCAACAAACTCTCTGGACCTTGCAGCTATCTCGAAACTCACACTGGCATCGAGTGCATCATATTTTATCCGCTAGTACGTCAAGGGATAATTCTCCCATCCAGACGACCTTAATGCCAGCATCTCGTCACCCTTCTGAAGATTTGTTCCGAGCACAAAATTTGCTACGTTGAATAGGGATGGTGTCGGTTTATCACAATCTTCTACATGAATTTCTATTTTGGTTTGTAGGTCAGCGATGCTTTTCAAATCAAGGTTGTACAGCTCCAACTTCTGTTTGTCCCCTGCGATGGCTGCCCCACAGAAGTATATGTCCTCCCGAGACAAGAAATCGTGAAGCTCACCTAGCATGGAGGGCGCATGTATGATGTGGTACACCAAAACATCATCTTCAAGGCACAACTGAAGGACAGCGGTGCGTTGGATCTTCCCAGTGGCACACTCTGTGTACTCTGCGTCGAGACCGATGACATTCATCTCCACCTTTTGGAGGGAGTTGGAACATTGTTAATCCACTTCCGAACAACCCTTGGGTGGTCAGTGACTGTGGCAACTATGCTCAACGAGCCTTCGATGAGGACATGCTGGACGCTAAAAACCTGCATCTCGATCTATTTTGCCATTTGGAACCGCTGGACCAGAGGCCTATGGTTTGGAGAATTAGGATCAGATGGCTAGTCTAACTGAAGAAGATGATTATTTATAGGGGCTTAGGAATTACTCCAGGAGGATGTGAAGAGGTTAAAACAATGTGAATGCAGTGTGGTTTGGATGCAAATGAAGATCAAGGAGTACTGAAAAAGCCGAGGAAAATCGGTTCCCGATAGAGAAGTAAATGGGAGAAGTTACGCGCATGCATGACGAGCGCTGCGGTGGTTTGACTGTTGCATGCAATGGATTGGACAGACTCTTCGGTTGCCTTTTCTCTCTCCCACGCGCACAGAATGGCCCACTCGTATGCTGCAGTTTATTGGCTGGAGTCTGGCTGCTACTGCTCATGCGTACGCTACTTAATGCTGTGAATTCGGGGCATGGAGGGAAATGGGAGCATGCAAATGGGTATATACGCAGACTAATTAGAGAAATACTGAAAAAAGTAATGCGCAAACAAAAAAGGACCGGAGGGAGTACTATTGATGTTCCTACTACGGTTAAGGAATATGCGGTTATCCTCAAAAAGAAAAATCCTTCTTCACGCTTCCGCATGCACGAGAATTTGGTTCTGCTTGCAATATGGAAGATAGCTAGAGGATGAAGTGAACCCAGAGGCATGCTAGCATGGGAGTGTACTCATGTTCCTACTACTCCTACTAGTACACTACAAAAAAGACACATCCGTGACAAAACCCGGTATCATCATAGATGTGGTGGGCTCCTACTTCTATGACAAAAAATCATGACAGAAAATGGGCTTTTCGTCCTGGGCAGGCTGGAGACGCAGCTGCATGACATTCTTTGGGCCATCCATGACGGAAAAAACCGTGGTAGAAGCGAGGGCGAGGAAAATTTCAGGGAGTCCCGGTTACGGTGGGAGGTCGGGGGCCGAGCGATGCGTGTTTCTCTCATACACGTACGCGTGTGTGTGTGAGGCATTGGCTCTAACTGAACACGAGATAGCCGTTGGGCTCTAACTGAACCTGAGTGATTGCACTGCAGGCTACGCGTTACTGAACCCGAGCGATCGATCGATGGCTATTAACTGAACCCGATCGAGCGATTCCTTCGCTACTACTGCTAACTAAAGCCGATCAATGCTGCCTCT
>NC_041386.1:55423372-55434760 GCF_002162155.2 Triticum dicoccoides | reverse complement strand
ATGACCCCCGTTTCGACCGTAGGAGGTCCGTTTCCTCCATTTTGCGGTACGCCACACCCCTCCCGATGAACAGGACCCCCGTTTCGACCGTAGGAGGTCCGTTTCCTCCGTTTTGCGGTACGCCAGACCCCTCCCGATGAACAGGATCCCGTTTCGAACATGGCCGGTCGAACACAAGGCCATTTCCTCCGTTTTGCGGTACGCCAGGCCTCGTTTCCATCGCCTGTTCCGTCCAAGCCCTCCCGGGGAACACGACGCATTCCATTGCCTTCCAATGAACACGACGCATTCCATTGCTTCCCCATGAACATGACACATTCCGTTCCCTCCCCATGAACACGACGACGACGTTGTTTCTCTATTCCGACCCAGCCATGTACACGAGCCCTGGCCGTACATATGCGCGAGTAGGCGTTCGAGGCCCCACCCGTATGTACACATACATGGCTGTATTTTCTTTCTTGCACCCTGGCCGTTGGACGTACGTGTACATGCTACGTGCGTGCCTCCACTACGACACGTGAGCACCTCTACTAGGACACGTGCGCGCCTCTACTACGACACATGCGCGCCTCTACATCGACCAGTATGTACATACATGTTCGTGACCAGAATGACAACGCTACGTACGCTTCGACCAGGTGGGTCCCGACTGTCAGGCACTTCCTTGCCTGCGAAGATGTAGCTGGTGGGTCCCAGCAGTCAGGGGGCGAATCGTTTTTTTGCCCAGACGCACTTCCTTGCGTGCGAAGATGTAGCTGGTGGGTCCTAGCAGTCAGGGGGAAACATTTTTTTCGTGAAATACAGTGGCCCGTCCGGTGGGTCCCAGCTGTCAGGTGGAGGAATCATTATTTTCCACGTAATAAGGAGGCACTTCCTTGCTGCGGTCGTGGACCCAGCTGTCAGCCTCTCCACGTACAGTCCACGTCTGATGGAAGTCGTTCCTTGACCATGTTGACCACACCACGCCGAGAGCACCAGGGCGGTGGACGACGGTGAGGCCTAGGAAGGGGACGACGCGGAGGCAGGGAAGACTCGGCAGTGTTTTCCCACGCGGAGGGGAGTACGACTGTACGAGGGTTTACTGGTTCGTCTGCCGTCGCCGGAGAATAACAGTAGGTGTGGGTGAGTAGAGGGATGGCTAGGCCAGCGATGGGAGTACGGTCGGGCGGTGAGGCTGCGCGGCAACATAGCCGGCCGTGATGAGGAGGGAGCAGGTAGTCCCGCCGACGCTTGTTTGAGAGGCTGGAGCAAGAAGAGCAGAGATTGAAGAAGCACGACGGCCGTTGGATGGACATCCAACAGTCAGTGCTTGTGCGTCAACCTTTTTTTAGGAAAGCCTCAAATCTGTGGAAAACAACATACAACCCATCTACCATTATTTCTAATAATTTATAGCCCATTTCCTAATTCTTAAGGTTTTTTTGGAGCCCATATTCTTTTTGTTAGCATTACATCCCATATTGTGGCAACGTTAAAAAATTATACGAAATTTTGCATATTTCGGTGCGGTCCGAACTATTTTTAATCCCAAAATTTTGACTCACATTCAAACTGATTTTAAAAATAATTGTATATCAATATAAAATCCAACAAATTCCCCAAGCATAAAAATTAATGTAATTTAAAATCTTGAAATGAAAAAAAAAGATATTTGAAACTACTTGCCGGTTTGATGTGTTTTAAAAATGTACATCACATTTCTCATTACTGATGGGCCATTTTCTCGGCCAGCCGAATGAAAGCTCTCCTCGTCTTGAAAGATTTGCAGCCCAATAGGCATGACAAAGCGACTTACTTGGAAAATCACAAAAAAACTGGGCTGTGGCCGTGGACCCAGCTGTCAGCCTCTCCACGTACAGTACTCTTCCGATGGAAGTCGTTCCTTGACCACGCTGACCACGCCGCACGGAGAGCACCACGGCGGTAGACGACGGTGAGGCCTAGGAAGGGGACGACGTGGCAGTGGAAGCCCGCGCGGAGAGGACTACGAGGGTTCACTGGTTCGGCTGCGGTGTGAGGCTGCCGTCGCCGCATGGCCTGGCCAGCGGTGGGAATAGTAGGGGGCGGTGAGGCCTCTGCGGCAGCACAGTCGGCCACGGGAGGCAGGTGCATGCGGCATGACCGGCGCTGCTTTGGGCGGCTGCAGCAAGAAGACCAGAGGTTGAAGTAGCACTACGGCCGTTGGATGGACATCGTATAGTCACTGGAGCTAGAATCGTTCATATTGACTAAGTTGACAAAGCCCTTCGTCCCCGTCAACTTAGTAGGCCCACAAGTCAGCCTCCTAGCAAGGTGGGTCCCAGCTAGCCGGGGGAGTATTCATTATTTTGTGCGTAATAAGGAGGCACTTCCGGTGGGTCCGAGCTGACAGCGGGGGGAACGTTTTTTTCGCAAAATACGGTGGCCCGTCCGGTGGGTCCCAGCAGTCAGGGGGAAACGATTTTTTTCACAAAATACTGGTGGCCCGTCCGGTCGGTCCCGGCTGTCAGGTGGAGGAATAATTATTTTCCGCGTAATAAGGAGGCACTTCCTTGCGGCTGCCGTGGACCCAGCTGTCAGCCTCTCCACGTACAGCACTCTTCCGATGGAAGTCGGTCGTTGACCACATTCACCACGCTGGGCCGAGAGCACCACGGTGGTGGACGACGACAAGGCCTAGGAAGGGGATGACACGGAGCCATGCAAGACGCGGCAGTGGATGCCCACGCGGAGAGGAGTACGAGTGTTCACTGGTTTGGCTGCGGTGTGAGGCTGCCGTCGCCGCAGAATAACAGGGGGTGTGGGTGAGTGGAGGGATGGCCTGGCCAGTGGTGGGAGTAGCATGGGGGCGGTGAGGCCTCCGCGGTAGCACAACCGGCCCCGGGAGGTAGGAGAAGGCGGCACGACCGGCGCTGCTTTGGGCAGCTGGAGCAAGAAGACCAGAGGTTGAAGAAGCACTATGGCCGTTGGATGGACATCATACGGTCACTGGAGTATTGACTAAGTTGAAAAAGCTCTCTGTCCCTGTCAACTTAGTAGGCCCACAAGTCAGACCTGTGTACATATGATGAACAAACCAGAGTAATGATTCCTTGGGAAAAATGAACCCAAACAAGCAAAAAGCACCTGGTTTATTTGTTGTAGCAATCGGAAGAAAGGTGATTCCGAAACTTGGGACTCGATCCGAACACCCATTGCCTGATGGACGATAAAGCAGCGGTATGGCGATGCTGGCAAAGGTTGGCTCGTCGAGGCAAAGCCCGCGGTCCAGCTAACGTGATGGAGCTGGTCGGCTAGTGACGTCGAAGTCTTTGGAGTAGGTTGATCAAGAGATGGCGAAGCCCCTGGTCCAGCCGAGATGTCGAAGCCTCATTGTCAGTCGATGAGTCGAAGTAGGTCGGCGTGATGGACACCATCTTGAAGAACCAATAGTGCGGCCCTGCCGATGCAGGTCATGACGTGGTCGACGCCGGCTTGATGAAGTGACCGTGCGGCGATGCCGGTATGCCCGCTCCGTGTAATCCGTGGGGCGGCGATGTTGGTGATGATTTATCCTTCGTGATGCCAGACTCTTGTTCGGCTTGCCGAGATGATGATCCGAAGAAGTTGAGCTCGGCTCAACAAAGTGACGACGTGTCTAGCGCAGGTCGGCAGCCGTAGAGCAACGTTATCGGGCTGGTTGACACCAGCGCGATGGTGAAGGTCTTATTGGAAAAGACTTCAAAATTAGCAGGATGTGTTTGGGAACAAAACACAATACCCAACACAAAACTTCCTTCAAAATGGAAGTCCAAAATCCTGTTCATAAAAAAGATGAGTTCGGGTCGGATTCGTTCTTGCGCAGAAAATAGATCCGAAAAGTGATGCACTAATTGGAAGGTTTTTGAAGTTTGGACGGTCGGATCGAGCTGAAATTTTGAGAGGTGGTGGATATAGGAATTCTGCAGCCGATCAACGGTTGGATCTTCCAAAGGACGTCCGAGCTGCAAGATGGACACCACCCCCTAAACTTGTCCAGATTCCTGTCCAGATTTGACAGGGCACCTGTATTGCCAGAGATTCCTCCATCGGAACTCGACGAAATTTTCCAGGGTTGTTGTAGACTCAATTCCGCACAATTTCACCGAAGCAATCGTTAAAACGACACTTCAGGAGGCAGTGGCGGCGGACACAAGTTCATTGTCCAGAAAAATAGCACGGTCGCCCGAGGGCAATGTTGACGTTGAGCCCCCGGGCTCCCTGGATGATTCCTCCATGATCTTGATAGAGATCGGAGTTGATGTTTATAAAGGCCCTCATCCGCATATGATGATCGGAGGTAGGGCGCAGTCCTTGGTCGAACCAAGGTGACCAGTCGAGCTGGTGACGAAGATGCCGAAGTCGCAGTTGATCTGCAACCGAGCCATCAACCTTTTGCCGAACACACAACAGAACTCTCAATGAAAGCACCAATGTCGGTGTCAAAATCGGCGGATTTCGGGTAGGGGGTCCCGAACTATGCGTCTAAGGCAGATGGTAACAGGAGGTAGGGGACACGATGTTTTACCCAGGCTCGGGCCCTCTTAATGATGGTAAAACCCTACGTCCTGCTTGATTTATTCTTGGTGATATGAGTATTACAAGAGTTGATCTACCACGAGATGGGAGAGGCTAAACCCTAGAAGGTAGCCTATGGTATGATTGTATGTATGTGTTCTCTATCGACTAGCCTGGCCTCGGTTTATATAATGCACCAAAGGCCTAGGATAACAAGAGTCCTAGCCAAATACACCGGTGGGAGGAGTCCTTGTCTTGATCACCAAGTCTTGTGGAATCTTCCATGTATCCGGCAACTGTCCGAACTGGCCCATGAGTATACGGCCATGGCGGTCCTCGGCCCAATCTAACAGATCGGGAGATGACTTGTTGAGTAACCCCTAGTCCTGGACACCGTCAGTGAATAATTAGAATCAAGGATCAACCTTTCAAGTGAAGCGGCATCTTGGATGATGAGCTGCCTTCCGTCAAAAGAAATTCCAATTCTTACAAGGTTAGGCGACTTTATTTGGAGACAACCGATTCTAACTGTGAAAACAAGCACCAAGCACTCCAGCGCAGGGCAACTGGAGTGGATGATGCTGTGCAATGAGGCCTCCGATATACGAACCCACACAAGTGAAAGTTTCTTGAGAAATGGGAGTCGAAGGTTTAGTACCAGATTGTCTGGTAGGTAGCACTGCGCAAAGGTGGCGGTGTGTAGAGAGGACGAAAACCCCGAGATGGACATCGGTGCTGAGAGCAAGAGTTCATGGCGTTCGGTATGTGGTATGTGATTTCCAGGGGAATAGTAGAACTCAAGCAGCTGTAGTTCTGTGAATTCACGGGATTCCAGCCAGGCGTCCACCGTGCAGGGCATGGTATGCTTGCTCAGGTAGCATGACGGGATGCAGAGGCTTTGAACGGAGCCCTGGTGGGAGGAGATGATGGCTCTGGAATTTCAAAATCATTGAAGAGAGATAGCTGACGACAGTCGAGATTAAGGGGAACGGCGCGCCATAGAGGGCGCCACCGAATTGAGAGGACTTGGGTGCGACAGCAATCCTTGGTGGGGGGAAGCGAGATGATCTCCCCAAGGATGGCGTCCGGGAGATCTCTATTGTGGTCCACCCGAGATTCTACGGGTTCCTGGGATCCGGTGGTGGCGGGGTCGCCGCTTCTCCCCGCACTGCCGGGTGTGGGATTTACAACAGGCGTTGCCACTGGCGGGAGCCTCATCTTCTTGGCGCTGGGGTCAGCCGACTCCATTTTCCTCGAGGGCGTCGCGTCGCGCTCACGGATTTGAGCAAAGTAACGAATGACGAGCCTAGTTGTAGTGTGAGCGAAGAAGAAGGGGAGCTGGGGGTTTCTGTAGGTGTGTGGAAGAAGGGGAGCTGGGGTTTTCTGTAGGAGTGAGGTGAGGAATTTGGGGGTACGAGTGGAGCGAGCTGACGTGAGGTGTGTGGGAGCGAGGAGTAAGAAGAGCACACATGTTTTTTTTTGGGGGGGGGGAGTGTGTTGGGTGTGGGTAGCGCCTCTCATTCAGTAAATATATGGGCTTTTGAATTGATTTTACTATTTACTAGTGTGGCTGGGCTGTTTTGTCTTGGGACCCGAGAAACAATTACTACTAGTATAGTGGAGACACTCTACAGCTACCCAGAAAAACAATTACTACTACTACAGTGGAGACACTCTACCGCTTCTGGCTCCTCCTAGGTCATTGAAACGTCTCCCTCTACTGAATGCCATTATACTTTTGTTCATCGACATGCGGGCCATGTAGCGCGCGGGCCCAAATGCCATCCACAAAATTAGAAGGCAGTATGCTGTAATGAGCCGTCGTATCACAAAACCCCACCTCCCCGCATTCTATGTTTGACGGACGAATCAACCATCATTTCACTCTTCGCTGAATCCCCTTCTCCCTCACCATCTTCCAGAAAGGCAACACTTGCATCTGCCACTGTTCTTCTCTCCGAACGAAGGGAAGGTAAGCGGATCCGTGATGTTGGTATATTTTCGTTCACAGGAAAAAAAGAACTTTTGCAAAGCAGTAACCGATCCTCACTCTCTTTTTTGTTTCATTGTCATTGCGATTGTGTTTTCCTTTTAGCGGACTCCTAGTATTCGTCAGTTTCATGATGGACCAAGGAGAACCAGGCAAAGATCTACCGATATTGGAGCAAACGTGGGAGGCTGATCCCCACGATATAGAGAGCTCCAAGAAGATGGAGGCAACCACCGAGGCGACCCCAGATAATGAGATGGTCAACGCCCCGTTTGAGGTTATAGCCCCCGTGGCACTGCAGGAGCAGTTTCCCCCCTTCGAGGATGTGTCCCCCCCCCTTGCTGAGCTGCCCAAGGTGATTTCCTTCTTTGCCGATCTCGATTGTGGTTTTTCATCTAAGTATGTGGTGATTTTTTTAGAAAAGGAAGTATGTGGTGATTAATAATGCAAAATTTTATTAGCTTCGATGTCATGGTATACATAGTGGTTTAAATAACTTGTGTTTCTTATACTGAAAAGTAATTCAGAATTTGTTTTTGTTTCAATTAGAGCCCTGATGCAGACAAGGATTGTGTGGTTGTACATGTAACTCGCTATGAGGCGGACGACCTGAATATATGCACAGGGAAAACAGAGTTCTTAGGCTGTTGGATCCTGGAAGCCATTTGCGGTTATACCAATGAAGAGTTGTATTCCAGCCTCACTGTTGTCAGGCGTGTTGTCCAGGGTGTACTGAAGCACAAGAAGTTCAAAGCTACTCCTTCGTTTGTGAGGAATACTATTCTTGTCAAGCTTACGCGGGAAGATGACGTGGCATGCCTCCACAAACAAGTTTATCAGTGGCAAGGCCACAAAGTTGTCTTCATGAAGGTTCACAGGATTAAGCTGCTTCTGGACGTCCTCGAAGATGTTCATGGCAAGGTCCGTCTTGTGTCCAGCCCAAATTAGATCGAGGCATGAAATAGTTGCCCCAGCTAGTGTATAATAGTAGTTTGGGTTGTGTCTAATTATCGGAACCTTGCCTGTTATCGACCCCTCTGGGGTTAGTACTCTGTTTGAATCTGTCTATGGGAACTGCGGCTACTTTTGTGTACCCGTGAATCATGTGAGAACCATCGTAATTGTTGCCGAAACAGATGTGTCCTCACTAGTTTTTTCATGAATATGGCATGGTAAGACATAATTGTCATGGTTTATCATACGAGTAGTGTGTGTTTTGATGAAATAGAGCACTTGTTCGAGAACCATGCGCCGACGTATACATAAGTACTTGTAAACACTGTTGGTGCTACCCCACTTGTAAGCAGTTGTGCAAAACACGACACATTGGCTCAGCTCGCTTCAACACTAGGCTATCGACCAGCTAACAATCAACAATCTGTTGTCTGACATATAAGCAACTATATATCTTGTTACAGTGGTTCATGCAGTTAATTGAGGCCACAATGTAATAAATTCCAAACGTTCACACGCTAGTCCACAGCGCATGTGGAACACTCACATTAAACTCGTATTCATAAAAAACTTGAAAAGCATAAGTTAAGCAATTTTATACATCTCAATGATTCATAGAACACAACAAACATATTGTGACACTCCAAAATTTTTATTTGGTTTTCAGCAAAAAACTTTGTGGTTTTTGAAAAGAGGCCATTTAAATTTTTTTCCAGAAAACCTTCCTCTTAAAAACTTCCTTTTCTTTGGCAAGGTTTTTATTTTTATTCAAGCTATGGTGTTTGAGCTTTTGAAACTTCTTCTCTGTTGGTTCCCTCTCAAATTTATTTTGGGAGTTTAATCTTTTTCTTTAAAAAAAACTCTATGAAAACTTGGGATTTTCATATCTTGAAAACCACCCATGACTTTGTATTTTGCCCATGTGGTAAAACCCCTCCAAAACCTCCCCTCCTCCTTGTAATCAACCTAAGTTCTCTGTCCCAACTAATCCAAGCAAGTTTTTGGATTTTATCCTAATTTTCTTTTCACTCAAATCATTTCTGAAAATTATTTGGAGCCTGAGAGTTTTTCAAAGCAAGTACCCCTTTTCATTTGAGTTTTGACCTCAAACCAACTCTCCTGGAAAGTTCTTTGTACCCACAACCCAGAACCATCTTGATCCACTCCTTCTCTTTTCAAATTTTTCAAAATTCAGTCTCTGCAAGTTTGGACCAGATTTGCCAAATTTGGTGAAATTCATATCTACACTTCTCCAAAAATTCCACCAAAATTCAGGCAGCCTACTGGAGCAATGAGTAGCCACTCCACCAAAAATCAACTCAAGGAAAAATCCCTAGAGGCCAAAAACATTCTGTCGAACACCTGAGCTGCACTGTTCCTTTGCAAATTCAGAAAATTCAGACTTCAATGTCGTTTTTCGTCCGTCAGCTTCACTCACGCGTTGATAGTGCGCTTGGCGCGTTGCACGCGGCTTCTTCTCCCTGGCCAGCACCCCTGCACGCGCGCTTGGCGTCTTCCCAGCATCGGTGGCGCCCCTGGCCGCCCGCGCCGGCGTGTCTTGCGGCGGCCGAACCCCCGTAGCAGCCGACAGGGGACGGAACGGCGGCTCAACGCCGTTCGGCGCCGCCCAACGCCCCTCTGCTCTCTGCGTGGCCTCATGCATGCCAGCGCACGCCCGTGGCACCGTTGCCGTGGCCCGGCAAGCACGGAACGTGCTCACTGCCGCCGACAGGCCCGCGCCGCCCCGTTCTGTCGAACTCGCCCATAGCACCAAATCCCAGCCCGATTAGCACCTAAATGGAACCGGTGGACCTCAACGACGACGCACAACTCCCTAATTACCCCCAACCAAGCCCTGCGCCGCCGTAATCTTCACCGGAGACCCCCGTTCATGGCCACCGCCTTGGGCTGCCTATAAAAAGGGCCCCCGAGCTCACCCTCGAGCATGCACCACCTCTACTCCTCACCAAAGCTCTGCCAAGCCACCCGGAGGACCTCGAGGAGGTCTCCTCCCCCAACTCCGGCCGCCCCGATCTGCCTCGGCCTCCACCACGATTCGCTCCGGTGAGGCCGTCTCCGGCGCCCAAACCCCGTTAGTTACTCCCTCTAGCACCCAGTAAGCTAACGCCAGCATCAATTTGTCCTTCGCAGCTCTCTCCGACGAGCTCCATCCACGCCCGAACCACCGTCCGCCGGAGTTGAGACCGCCGTCGACGTGGTGCTCCCCGGCGACCAACACCACCACCCACCGTTGCGAAAGGACACGGTGAGCACGTTGGTAACCTCCGATCCCCTTACCTCGCCGTGGATCGCCGCCGGCGACCACAGCAGCCCTCGCGCGCCGACGAGCCTCGTCCCTCCCATTTGAAAGTTTAAACCTGATGAGTGGGACCCCACCATCAGCCTCTCTGTCATTTCTAAGTGAATCGTTTTCTGGAAGCGCCTTTAGGCAAAATACGCTTTCCCCTATGGGCTGGCGTATTCAAGACTGGAACGTTTTCTGTTTTTATAAGCTAGCCCCTGGGAACTTTCTGTTTCATTACAGATGAGTCCCTGGACAAAAACCATTATAACTTTTAAACAGAAAAGTATTTTTGATTGATTCTTTTTCTGTCCTCTTTAAAATTTTGTCTAGTTTTTTATCAGATTTATTTGAAAAATATTTGGAATACTTTTTGTGCACCTCTTGGTATTTACGATAGCGCATATATTTTCTCTATACCGTAGATACCGAAGGAGGTGACGGAGCCGCGAACTTCACCGAGCTAGGCTCTGACTACTCTGAACCAGGCAAGCATGTTTGAACTTTTGATATGATGAGTGTCTTGGCATGTTTTGCATTTAGTTAGTTTCATGGCATGTTGATGAGCATACCGAAGAACGTTATTTTATGCAATGTTGAGGTAAGTGAATTCGATGATCCATAAGTGGATGGATGTGAGTATACATGGCCATGTGTTGGCATGAGGATGGGTAAGATGGCCGTGTTGTAGCATGCCAGGCTTATGCCAGACTTTGTGACTTCAATGTCAACTCGTATCATTCCAGTTCCTTCCATTCTTCCTTCCTTGTACTACCACAGGTTTTCCGTAAGGAATATGGCTTATTAAGTTGTAAACCGCTTTCCTGGTACACACCAAAAAGGAGAGGCCGTGATGATGGTTCCATGGCCCTGGATTAAAGCCAATCATCCGGTCAGGGGGCATGGGTGTTACCGGTTGGGACCGAGAGGGGGGCACCCCTTAGAGCGCGCGTATATAAATTTGATCCCATGCTATTCGAGATTGTGATCTCCCCGTCTCAAAAGTTTTTCTTGGATGATGTCTAGGGTGATACCTAGCGTCGAGAGGTAGAATGGGTGTGTACTGGTTAGCTGTGTTTTCTCCCGAAAAACCGTAAACGGAACTAGTCCTTCGGGACTACGGAAATCCGTTGGCTGTGGGAAAAATTTTGTACAAACTCTGCAGAGTCATATATTCCTCCAAATCATCTATTCCATGTCCAAGATCGATATTATCTTATCCTGATCAAATGTCAGTTTTGATGACAGAGACTCCGGTGAATCGCATGAGTGCTAAGTCCGGTTAAATGATTATTCCTGTGAATGGACTAACCCATTTATTCTCATAAATTGAATGTTTATTATGAGTATTATTTACTTGTGAATAAAAGCCCTTTCTGCGATGTCGCTCAAACGTCCGACTGTGGCATTGTTGTATTTTACTTTCTTTTCAAGCCCTTTATGTGGTGTCGCTAAGACGCCCGACTGTGGTATTTCTTTTAAAGCCCTTTCTGTGATGTCGCCCCGATGTCCGACTGTGGCATTTCTTTTAAAGCCCTTTATGTGGTGTCGCTAAGACGCCCGACTGTGGTATTTCTTTTAAAAGCCCTTTCTGTGATGTCGCCCCGACGTCCGACTGTGGCAT
>NC_041386.1:55341954-55423178 GCF_002162155.2 Triticum dicoccoides | reverse complement strand
GCTAAGACGCCCGACTGTGGTATTTCTTTTAAAGCCCTTTCTGTGATGTCGCCCCGACGTCCGACTATGGCATTTCTTTTAAAGCCCTTTATGTGGTGTCGCTAAGACGCCCGACTGTGGTATTTCTTTTAAAAGCCCTTTCTGTGATGTCGCCCCGACGTCCGACTGCGGCATTTCTTTTAAAGCCCTTTATGTGGTGTCGCTAAGACGCCCGACTGTGGCATCATTTCCTTATATTTATTTGTTCACCTTTCGAGGCGTCGCTTCAGACACCCGATCGGTCTTCATTTATGTTTTGTGGGATTTCAGGCGGACTACCGCCGTTTCCCTTTTACTTACCTCATTATGCTAATTTTTTGAATATACATTGGTGAATTAATAATGACGCATTCATGCATGCATTTGTTATATCTTACGTCTGAACTGTCTTGCTAGTACTTTCAAAGTACTCACTGGCTTGTTGATTTGGCCAGATGCTGACGAAGGCGATCTCATGGATGAATAATTTGATAGCGAGTCCGACGCCTAGAGGAGTCCCAGTCAGTCTCGTACGACCCTGGATTTGGTCACTGTATTATATCCGCTTCCGCTACCAAATAAATTCATCGAGCCTCACCTCGACGCTCGATGAGGTGACAGTTTTAGAGACTTGTATCTCTCTCCCCGCTGTGTTTTTCCACCACCGCCCTATCCTCGAGTCAGTAGTATGCCTCCACACCACTATATTTATTGGCGTGCTTGTAATAATTTGGTTGAACAACCGTAGTTCGACCCTGTAATATATTTTATGGTACTGGCTTATTATATCAAGAATTTGTCTACCAGTGAGGAGGATTTCTCTCATACTGGACTCAAAAGATTGGTTTCTCAAAAAATATTTTTATTGGAAAACCGGTCGTGACACATATACTAGTTCACAACAAAAGACAAAGTTGTGAGAAGGTTTACAAATCAGGAAAAACCAAGCAAGGCTTCTCTCTGAGCAAAGGGCCTCCCGGCAGGCTTAAATTTCCTGGAGTTCACTTTGGTTTTTTCTTGTTGCCACCATTCAGGGTTAGGTTCCCTCATTCCAGAATAACCAATTATAATTGTGGTCTCAGCTGGAATGCTGAACTGAACCATGCCGTGTACTGACCAGCTGAAATGCTTGTGCATTCCACTAAATTTAAGCACCGCTATTTGCAGAAATAAGCAGACCACAATGCCTCTTGTCCGCGCACTTGTCCAAAAAACCGCCATGCAGCCGTAACAGCTAGTCCTTAGTCCATGAATGAACTGGTAGAAAGTGCATTCTGGACTAGGATGCAGTTGTTTTCGCTCGTACCTGCACTACAATCAGGAAGTAAAACATACAAATCAGCTTCTTTTAGATTGCGTTGGTCATTCTACCTTAGTTACTACCAATGTAGGGATACCTTGAAGACTGGAGGTTAGACGACGGCAGCGAGGGATAGCCATCTCATTTTGTACAGTTGTACTTAAACTGAGGTGTGTGCTTTTGATTGCGCAGATAGAAACTATATGGAGATAGACATCCCGAAACGATATGGAGACAGACATCCCTGTTTGCGCAAATAAGAAATACGGTTATTTAAACAGTGACAGATATTACTACTTTCCCACGTTTCTTCTTAGAACCAAGTCCTAGATTCATGCTACAGCTTTCCCACATTCTTCCCTGTTTGAACCAACGCTTTGAGTCGACTGTATGAAATAGCTTTACTTCTAATCTACTACTACTATAATGCGGCAGTTTTGAAATTGGATTTACCACTCCATCTTCGGTTCTCCCGCCCAAACAAGCATTGGCTCAAAATCCACCGTTCATTTCCCGTCTCATGCATATCACTACCGTCCATCAAACAAAGGATGGCATGATCTGACGACTAAGAGCTGCCGAATTCGCTCCCGCTCCTTGTGCACATGGCCGATTCTGCTCTCCAAGTAAACAAATAAGGAAGTCCCCATTGAATCTGGATTGCACCTACTGAAGTTGAGAAATGTCTAGAAACTGCTGCCACCTCCTCACATGCAAGTACGACAAGTTGGCAAACAGCTAGAACATTTTGGTTCCTGTTGTCACCTGGGAAATGAATACTATACTAATAACTTATTTTTTTAGATTACTGTAAAAATGGATTTTTTAGATGCCACTATACTGCAAAGTTTACACTGTTCACATAACATAATATTGCATGGCTGATGCTAGCTAAAGTTTTATTCTACTTCATCGAGAAATGTAATATTTTTATTATTCGCGGAAAAAATCTAATATTTTATTTCAGTCATACATAAGCTATACCTCAAGCTAATACAGGACATGAGTGTCTGTCAGACCTAAATGACTTATTTAGTTGCACAAAATAGTCCATAAACATGCATGTAAACCGTCAAACAACTCTGGAACTATACATCAGTGGAACCCAGGAAACACCATTTAATAAAACTACAACTTTTATCTTGTAATCAAATTCTTACTTGGAACTCAGTTTGATTTGTGCAAGTGATTTGCTTCTTATTTCAGAATAGTCCTTAGATCATGCAAACAAACACACTATGATATTTACTCAAGATACGAGTACCCATTTCTCTCTCTAAAAATAAGGTATATGAGTATCTATCATACAGAATATACGTGCAAAGCACGTGCCTTAGTAGAGGTCTAGGTGGCTTTGGAACAACGGACGGAAGTAGAAAAGGATCCACATGAAGGGAGCCGGGGTAGTAGAGCAAGGCAGGTTTCGAAGGAATATATACCCGAGGGTCGTCGGCATGTCGCAAAGATGGCGTCGGGAGGACGCATCTTGGCCACAATACCGCAGGGAGGAAGAAGGGGTCGGAGGCCCTCCCGAGCCGGCGCTCTCTCGGAGAGAACAACACGGCCGCCGATCGGGACGCGCGGGCTGCCGTTGGTCTCCTCCCTCGCCGCCGACGACCGCGTTAACGATGCACCTACACCCCTACCCCGGTCGAGGTTGTCCGGCCGGATTTGTGACCATCCGTGAGCTGAGAGAGAGTGTGGCCACCTATGTGTTGCTTAGATCTGGAGAGCATGAGAGAGTGAACGAGAGGAACCCTAGTAAAGCAAGCGCTAAGGCTCCTGCTTTTATATATAGTGGAGTGATTTTGTTGTACCACCTTCAAAAAAATGCGCTCCTACGTGTACCCGCAAGTGGGTGTGAGAGAACTAGTGCGTGCGTGCACCGCTTCTCTTCGTGAGAGTACAATATACTATGCCCAAAGAACGTTCGCCGCAAGAGTAATAGTACAAGTGTGTGACGTGTGAGCTAAAATAAAATGTGCGCACCATCTTTTGTTTTTTAGAAGTTCAGAGGGTAGGGTGTGAAGAGCACATATGTGCGTGACGTCTACCTACAGATAGACGGTGGGTGCGACGTGTGAGTCTGTGAGAGGACTCGGGAGAGTCGTGACTCGTGAGGGTGCGTGTGCGTGAGAGAGAGGGGGGCACGTATCACTGCAATGCATGTGTGCGTAAATAATTATCGGACAAATGTTTTCCGCAAACCTTTTCCTGATGAACACCGTATGGACCGTTAGATCGGCATCCGACAGTGTCAGTTTTGCCATGTCATTTAACAGAACAGCCACTCCTCCTACACACAAATCTTCCACGTGAGTGATAGCAACTACCGTATTCTCACTCCGTTCTGAAATGCAGTGCATATAGCTTTATTGAAAATTCGAACCTCGCAAACTTTTACCAAGTTTTCGTGTACCAAATTGCACATGTAGAATACCATGTATATATCATTTCATTCATCTTCGAGAGGTAACTATAAAGTTGGGTGAGGAGTCTACAAAGAAAGACCATGGTATCACCCGCAGCAATTTCAAGCATCCTTTAGTGTCGAGGAATATCATAGGAACTCTACATGATATGATTTTTATAGGATTTTTTCCATTAGAGCCAATTGATTCATAGGAATAGATTCATATACTCCACATTTCAAAGGAAATAAAAATGATATCATTTCTATAGCTTTAGATCCACTTGGTTCATATGAATGGATTCCTATACTCCCTTAATTTCAAACGAAAATAAATGTTAGCGTATATTCAATAGAAAAGTTCCTATGATATGAACCAAATTACATCTCTTTTCTAATCCCTCCTCATAGGAATTGAGAAACATGTCATCTCTATATTCAATAAAAATGTTCCTATGATGTGAACCAAATGACATCTCTTTTCCAATCCCTACTAATAGGAGTTGAGATGCTCCATGTCATCTCTTTCGCTACAACTTCCATGTATACATCTTCTATTCCTAAATAGATAGTACAAGCCACTAGTAGCTTTTTTCCAAAACATGCAACTATGGCACAAGAACTATATAGTGTGCCAATAACTTTGAAAGATGGTTGTTGGATGAAGCTAACCCGACAGTGCAGAGATAGGCAAATCCGAGCACTACTGGCCGTTGGATATAATCAACATTCCATAAGATCTGCCACATGTACAATTTAGAAGACTCCATGCTTGAACTTAAGCATAATGCACAAACCTCAAAACACAAGCACTTCTCCTTTGTTCTAGAATCTTCTGTATCATAATTGATTATTTTTTCTAAATGAATTGCCATTATTTATTTTTTATTTATGATTTACTCCCTCCATTCCGAAATAGATGACCCAACTTTGCACTAACTTTGTACAAAGTTAGTGCAAAGTTGGGTCATCTATTTTGGAATGGAGGGAGTACAATGCACAACCCCATGAATCTTAACATTTTTATAAAACTTATTGATTTTGAATGAGATGAACTATAAGAACTAAACGAACATCTACATCATGCATATATGACTCAAAGCTTTACAAGCTATAGTGTGTATTTATTCATAATTTGGTTTTGAAATCTCATGCGTTCAATACATGTGTACCTTACTAGTTTTGAGTAGAGTAGCAAATTTCACGTGGCCCCGGGTATATCAAAATGCAGGGCCCATGCATCATTGCCTTTCGGTCGAACCTACGTCCACAATTTTTTCTACGTACTATATCTCCACTGGTCCCGGAACCCAAAATGCTGCCTCGTTCCCGTAAAACCAAGCGGCCCACACATATTTAAGGCGTCGGCTCGAACCCGTTTACTACTACGTGGCCCCGCATGCCGTAGTACTCCTACAAACCCTACCGCCGCACTCATCATCGGTTTTCTTCAAGAGGAGGAGGGAGAAGCCGATTTGTAGTGGAGGAGCTTTTAAAAAAAGGATCTGTAGTGGAGATCCCTACCCTAGGGTGACCTAGGTAGCTGCCGCACACATCATTGTTTTCTCTTTTCTTTATGCTCTTGTGCCCTAGAGTGAAATGATGGTTGCTTTGTCCGTCCATCTTAATGCGGGAAAGGTGGGGCTTTGTGATTTGACCCCTCGTCGCTCATTTTCTACTACTGCGGCGCTACGACCGGGGTGCCTCCAATTCCATCCGCTACTCCGAACTGTAATTTGGTGCATCGCACGTGGAACAAGACGGTGGCTGAGCCACATGTCGGCCAAAGGGGTCATTCTAAGTGTGTTGCCATTTCGTGTGCGGACTGACCCTGCTTGAGTTGCTACGCCAACACGACAGGAGCAGCCTACCACTTGGTTTTGCTCCTTGGTGAATCCCAACTATATTGATCTAAAAAGATACATGCTGAACTACCCTCTCCATCTCGGTTTTTTTTTTATTTTTAGGCGTCTCGGTTTATAGGGCCTACACGTAGTTCCAGGCCATCCATTTGACTAACTAAATTTGAGTTACTATTTCACAAAAGTATATCGTTGGATTCTTAAGCGGATGTAGTTGTATTTAAAAGCCGAGGGCGGGCTTTTCCTGCGAGGTAGGCGGCGGGGCAGTTCCGCCTAGTCGGTTCGACAGAGATGCGAGAAGACGAGGGAGTAGGCTGCTGCAACGTAGGGTTGTGTGATTTGACAGCGAGTTACTGCTGGACAGGTGGGGCCCCGTGATTTGACTTGCCATTATCATTTTAACTGTGGCGCTACGACCGGCGTGAGTCTCCCAGATTCCTGACCACCTCCATACAGGTGCCTCTCCCGATGCTCCACCATGTAGTAGAGGCTGACTCTTGCATGAGAGCCCACTTCTCCACTTTTTCCTTGCCTCTCTTTCCTCCACATATGCAAAAATGCCATGTAAAGCGCACTATTGTACTTACTTTTACTTGCTCCTACAGGTGCTTAAGCTTGCCACATAGGCATAAAGTCTGATGTGGCAAGTAAATCAAGAAGAGAGAGACTAGTTTGGTGACCCAAGGAAGAAACGGTGCTAAGCGCGTGTACCTAGGTGAAAAGACAATTTTGAGTCTATAGCTAATTAAATGAAGCAAACTTAGCAACACCATTTCATTGGAAGAGGTCACTCCTTAGCAAATGCAATAAATACACGCGCTTAGCACCGTTTCTTCCTTGAGTACGAAGAAAGAGATAGAGAGGAGTAAAAAAATACACTTATAGCCAACCTTGTTGTAGTATGAGTGACTAAGTGATGACTATGTATGACATGCCAACATCATATAGCCTAACGCACCGTGTTAAATCTCCAAGGGCGCGACCGCGCGAGCGACGCGACGGTCGTGGTAGGCGCGACCATGATACGGGCTGCTGGCAGCCCTTGGATCTGAGATCAAACGGTCGCATGCTAAGTTGCTGAAAATTTGCAGAATAACCCTCCAGGATAGGATATTCACCCATAGGTCTAGAATCACGCCATGCAACCGTTCGATCTTAGATCCAAATGCTCTCGGAAGCCCGTATCATGGGAGAATGGAAAGCCACTGCCCTGCCGTTCGTACGCCGGCAGTTCGCTCCTACTCGTCCCCGCACGTCCTTCAATACTACGGCGGTTCGCTCCTAGTCGTCCCGTCCATTGACATTACGGCAGTTCCACTAATCCTAACCCTCGACCCCAAATCCATGGCGTCCCAAATCTCCACGATCGGCGGTGAGTACAAGGTTAGAACCATCACCGGCGATGAGTTCGACGTCATCTACACCCGTTCTTCCGCGACGGTGAAAGGATGCCTTTCTCGCTTCAGACGCATGTTCGAAAACTCAGATGATGAGTGGGTCGCTGGGCTTGATGTTGAGTACACCACAGTCATGGGACGAGAGAAGGATCTAAAGGACAAAGAGAGGAAGAAGCCCGCCGTGATCCAGGTTTGCGTACATAATGTTTGCTTGGTCTACCACATATGCCATGCCGATGTTGAGTGCCAGGATTTTAAGAACTTCCTCAAGGACAAAACAGTGAAATTTGTTACTGTAGACTTTACGAACGACGAAGAAGTCCTGGGTCGGATAGGCCTCATTGTAGGCAACCCCTTCGACCTCCAAAAGAATCGGCTGGTGCCCTCTCGTCAGCCTTCAATGCTGACGCTGGCAGGAGCCATGGTTCATCCTTCATACGGTAAACTAGAGAAACCTCCATACATGTTTCATCGTCATGCATGGCAGCGGAATGTACTAGATATAGACCACATCCACTACGCTGCAATGGATGGCTACCTTTGTTTCAATATCTACAAGGGTTGGATGAAGAGCAACAGCCAACTGCGTGGTTCAAGCAAAGAAGTATCGGCCAAGAGGAACAGGGACAAGGACGAAGTCGAGGACGTGGACGAGGACTCCGAGTAAGGTGGAAGTGTCGTTGCTCATGGTGGTTCTAAACTTCTAATGCAGTGTCTACCGGATTAGTTGCATAGTTTAATTTCAGGTGTGCTTAGTTTAATTTGAGGGGTGTGTTGTGCTGAGCCCCCAGCAAAACTATCTTATGTTTCTTCTCATTACTTTAACTCTTCAGTATGTACATACTACTAGTATTACTTTCATAGAATTTAGCACCCCAATTAAGCATGTACTAGCTTTTTTTAATAGTACTATATGCATAATTTGGCGACGAGCGCTCTCTATATGTACCACCTTTTTTAATTTCAATTTTTGCTCCATGGCGCAATCCATCGATAGTACTACTGTACAAAAGTATACATTTTTTAAAAGTCTAGAGTACTATTCATCACAAATATAGCCAGTTAAATTCTCAACCTAGAACGACGTGCATGCCATGTAGTAAACCGATACTGAGGAAGTATAGTAAAAATGAGGTGATTCTACTGAGCGATCGGCGGGGGAGCATGGCCTGTCATACGGTCCCACATGTCATGATGTACCAAGGCGATGCGTGTGTCCCTCTTGATACAGAAGCAATACTAGTACATGGTTTGAGATGATGGCGAACCGAAGTGTGAAATAATGGTTGCTTTGTCCGTCTGGGAAAGTGCGGCATTGTGATTTGACGTCTCATTGCTCATTACTACTACTGGGCCGGTACGAGCGGGGTGCGTCCCCCCTACTATTCTGCACTGTTATTTGGTGCTTGACACGTCGACCCGGTTGCTATATGTCCCACATGTCAGCGACATGAAGTACCGAATTCATGAAAGGGAGCATCGACGGAGGAGTATACTACAGAACTCATGAAAGGGAGCGACTTAGTTTTGGAAAAAATCTGTTTTACGGAGTACGTACCCACTAGGGTTTATAGGGCTCATCTAAAAAACATACGTTTTTCCGTTTGATAAGTCTCAATTCTACTATACTAGTAGTAGTACCATTACATGTTGGATTTCGAGGTGCGTTAGATCACCCGACGCAAGCAGTGTCAAGAGGAAACTAACCAATGCATGTACAAGTTCATGGAAATTTAGTGGTCATTCATGCATTCGTTCTAATTAATGCCTCGGTAAACATAACTTCTTGAGAAAAATGAGCGTACTAATTACTTGTGCAAACTACGAAATTAATTCGACCACTCATCGTCTACCTTGGTTGGAGAGATTTTGAAATTGAGCCATAAATTGGAAAGGAGGGAGTAGTAACTTTTGTCTCGATTACTATTTTTGGCCTTGTATATATGCAAAATGTATTTTTTTATAGTGGCCTTGTATAAGTAAATGGAGGGAGTACTAACCAAAGTACGTAGTAGGGACGAGGAGTAAACAGAGGGAGTAGTAAAATTTTCTCCTCGTGCTGCGAGCCACCGCGTGCGTGGGCGAGGGAGCGGCCGTAAGGCGTAGTAAGGAAGCTTCACCTCACCCTGCGAGCCACCCCGCCCGTGGGCGGGGGAGACGGCGTACTAAGCAAGCTTCTCCTCGTTCTGCGAGTTGACGGGACACATCAAAAGTATCCAGTGTATAGAGCCTTGCCTCTAAGGTAGGCCCCACATGGTTTTCCTCTTTTTTTAATTTAACATAACACGTCAAGTCGCAATTTGTTTGTTCACCCGTGGTAGACGATCCTCCCTCCACCAAGTGGACAACCAGTACACGTGCCAAATTACCACGTGGGCTGGCTTTTTCATACAGAAATGAGCTCCACCGTGTACCCGCGCGGGTGTGGTTGGAAAGAGACGGGAGTACGTGCATCGTGCGTGCACCTCTTCTCTTCATGCACGTCCCCCACCTACGTGGCTGTGTGTGAGAGAGATACAAACCTAGACATAATGCGCCGTCCATCCCCATGCCTCCGCCCAGTCCGACCACCAGTCACCACCACGCCCCACTCCTCCTCACCTTGTCTCTCATCTTTCTCCCTCCATTTTAATATACAAGGGGCCACTATCAAAATTACAATCTGCAGATATACAAGGCCACTAACACTAATCGATGCAATATTAATGGTGTTTGCCTCATGGTACTAGCAAAGGAGGACATTAATTATCCCTTGCATGCATGCGGGAGTTTGTAAAAAAAATGCATCTTGATGTTCCGTGCAATGCAAGTGCATCTTGCTAGTCCATGAAAACAACACATGGCAAAATTCCACGGTGAACGAGGGATTTGAATCTATTGGGAGGGGCTGTTTGGATCTTGCCCGGGGTAGCCAAAATATTGGCGACCCTTTTGTCCACCCGTGCCTTTGCCATCGATGAACGAGGAATGGCTCGGGTGCTCATGCAGTCATGCATCCTCCAGCGCGCACGTTGGAGACGAGCTCGCACGAGCTGTGTTTTTTTGTCCCACAACGCCGCCCGAGCCGCCCGCAGACCGACCGGCGACCCGCAAATTACGCCATCCAACCATAGTCGCACACCTTATGACAGCAACTCAACCAACCGGACGAAATGCACACAAACACGTAGACAAACTGATATTTCATATAAACAACGACGGAAATCATATAAAATACCGGATTTTCATACAAACATGACGAATTTCATTACATTCAAATGAACTACACGGTGCTAGTTCTGGACAGCACACGTATATAATACCTGGCATAAATGGTCGCCCGCCGATCGATTTGTGTTCCTCATGTCCAGCAGCACGATCACCGGACTGCCGGGAGCCCCGGAGGTATATGCTTCAGCGCAAAGGACGGATCGCTTCCCCACTGCCCAACTGATATCATTGGCTGGTTCCAAAGATGATGGTGGCCGGCACCGGTTCAAGTTCATCACCGGCCACTACTTCGCCATGGCTGGCACCGACTCGAGTTCATCCTAACATTCCCCTCTTCCATGGAGCCCATGCGGGGTCGACAAAGGTCCTCACAAAAAAGGATCCGGCAAGACACCTGCTGTGTACGCCGGCATCGCCTCCGCGGTGGCCTTCATGGGACCCAAGCAGCAGGGCCTCCCGTGTTCTGCTCCTCCTTGATGATGGCGGCAGACACGGAGGCGCTGGCCACCGACTCATCGCTCTCTGCGCACCCGGCTTCTGTCGCTGCTTGCATGGCACGACCGCCGGCATGGGAGTCTCGGCCACAGAAACGGGAGACGCGGTACGAGGCAGCGGCGTGGACGGCAGGAACGACGCCCGTGCGCCGCTCCTCATCGAGCTGGCCTGGAGCGGTGAGTTGCTGAACCGCGCGCCGGCTTGGGGCGGCAACTGGCTCCGTCGGGCGAGGGGAGGGAGGTGAATCAGCGAGCTGCATAGCTCATATCCGGGGGGCTACCCAGCCGGCTTGGATGCGGAATAACTACTCTTCGTAAGACATTGTAAGAGTGGACAAAATGGTGGAGGAGATAGGGGAGCGGTGGAGGTGTGCGATTCTTGGCCGGCGTTTGGCCTCGTTTAAATAGGAGATTAAATAGATGGCGGACGGGAGGAACTTGGCCAGCGTTGCGTTTAACGCAGGTGTTGGGGATATTACTACTGGAGGTAAACCGGCCTTATGTAGCCGAGTTGACTCTTTGAAGATTACAAGCCCATGAAGGTGTAAAGATGATGGCACTTTACGGAGGGCCCAAAGGCGGTTTACAGTCTGTGAATGTAAACTGGCTTAGTCATGTAACTTGTATAGTAAGATAGAAAGAGAGAGGCCGAACCGGATACGTTTATAAACCGGCTTCGGGACTCTGTAGCCCGGCGAGCGTCAACCTATGTATATAAAGGGACGACCTGGCCGCGGTTTAGAGATAGACAACAACAACTCGAGAGCCAGACAAAGCGGATTCGCTCCCTGGCCTTCGAAACCCTAGTAATACCAATCACAACTAGACGTAGGCTTTTACCTTCATCGAAGGGGCCGAACTAGTATAAATTCCCATGTCCCCTTGTCTGGTTTAACCCCTTTAAGTTAACCTGTTGCGATGGCTCCACGACTAAGTCCATTCACGAGGACATCTGCCGTGACAAACCCACGATAGTTCGATGCTCTAGCAACATTGATGTCCGCGGAGGTAGACGCAGTAGCCAGGGATCAGCACGATGCGGAGATTGTAAAAGTAAAAGATCAGATAGCCCAGGCTAAAGTGGACCTGGGAGCAGAGAATGCCAGGATGGCTATGGAGCAGGCCGAGTTGGAAGCACATGCTTATCGGATTAGACTAGATCAGAATGCTTCAGAGGAAGTCATGAGAAGAAGGTACCGATCACGTCTCCCGTCGATTTATGAGCAGCATAATCTTTTCAACATGCCAGGTGCAAGAGCTGGTAACCAACCCACGCTAAACCGGGCGGGGGCGCCGGGAGCAGGAGCGCCGGTTCAGCCGCGCACGACGGACCTTCCTCGCCAGAACAACGTTGTACCATCAACGCCACCTGGGCATTATTCCAACCCGTTGGACAACATTGTGGCCGCCGGTTCACGCCTGGCGGCCCTCCCAACCGACGGCGAGTCACCAGTTGCAGTGGAAGCGTGTCGGGCCAGGGATCTCCTTCAGACAACACTAAATCAACAACAAGCATATTCACACAGCCGTGAGAGGATTCATTCGACTCCCCGTCCAAGCCGGAGTTATAGCAGACACGTGGAAGATGAACCGGCCGTGTCCAGTAGTGCACGTCGCCAAAATTCGCCACGAGGGAACAACCCGGCTGGGGGAGGTGCTAATACCCAAGATGTTGTAAAACCATGGTCGCGCATGTCGAGAGGCCGAGTTGATAGCTCGACACAAAGCATGACAGCATACTCCGGTTCACCCCACCGCCTTCGTGTAGCCAGGGGCAATGTTCAGTTCCTTAGGGGTACCGTGTTTAACTCCCGCTTTGCGTAATGTGCGACTACCCAAGGATTTCAAGGGACCTCGTAAGGTACCAAATTACACTGCCGATTTGCAGCCAGAGGTGTGGGTGGAGAGTTATGAGATGGCAATGGAGATGTTAGATGTGGACGAGGCAGTGTGTGCTAAATATTTCACCATGATGTTGTAAGGAACATCTCGCACTTGGTTGAAGAGCTTGCCGACCAACTCTATGGGATCATGGGCCGAACTGAAGCACCGGTTTAACCAAAACTTCAAGGATACGTGTAAGCAGCCAATGTCAATTGTAGATCTAGCCGCTTGTGTCCAAGAGGAAGGGGAGTCTACGACCCATTGGGTCAAATGGGTCTCGGCAATTTTGCATTCATCAGATCATATCAATGCAGACACCGCAGTGTTAACGTTAGAGGGAAATTGCCGTTTCAAACCATTGAAACAGAAGTTGGGAAGGCTCAAATGTCACTGCAACGACATGTCAACACTCATGGCCGCTTTGGTTAAATATGCCGATTCAGATAATACCAAGGACCCGGATTCATAGGAGGACAAACCGGAGAAGGGTAAGAAGAACGACAATGCCAAAGGCCAACAACACAATCCGGCAGGCCATGGAAACGCTGGTAAGCGCAAGGCCGACAGTGGTTTGGACTTTGTCGCAAATACCAATACGCAGGAGAATGGCCAGCGCCGTAAAGGCAAGCAGCCCTAGAGGGGTGGAGGTCCAGGCAACAATTTGGAGCGTTTGTTAAATCAGCCCTGTCCAAAGCATGGATCGAAGGAGAAACCGGCATCACATCTCTGGAAAAATTGTTATATCATGATGGATTTCAAGAATTCCAATATGTTCCAATACGACAGCGGCCCGCCCGGCGGTTCAGGAGGGGGTTTCCACGGGCCGGGTTACGGAGGTGGTGGTTCCGGTTCAGGGTTTCCAGGCAATCAAACCGGACACATCAATCAGGGACACCAAGGCAACCAGGGAGGTTACAACCATCAGGGGAGTCAGCAGCAGCAGCAGCAGTCAGGTTATCAGAGCAATCCCAAACAGCTGAACAACGTGCAATATCATGTCTTCACTACTAGTTTGTGCAAACGTGATCAGAAGCTTCACAAAAGGGCAGTCAACTTTGTTGACCCGGCAGTACCTCAGTATTTACGCAGGTCGGAGCAACCTATTTTGTGGAGCAGAGAGGATCACCCGCCCCGGGTTGATAATCCAGGTCATTTGGCCTTGGTGGTAGCCCCTCAAGTTGGGGAAGTAGTATCAATATTTTGTATTATGATACATTCCGCCGTATGTGGTTGACAGATAAGGATCTTAAACCGTCGAATACGGTATTTCATGGTGTGGTGCCTGGTAAGTCTGCATATCCTGTTGGTAAGACAGCTTTGGAGGTAGCTTTTGGAGATGACTACGATTCAAGGTTAGAAACATTGACATTTGAGGTGGTGAAGATCAAAAGTCCATAGCACGCCTTGTTTGGGCGGCCGTTTTATGCTAAGTTTATGGCAAGGCCATGTTATGTTTACCTACAGCTTAAAATGCCCGGTCATAAGGGGACTATCACAGTACATGGAAGTAGAAAGATTGCTTTGGAGTGTGAAGAAGGCGATGCGGCTTATGCTGAGTCGGTTTGTGCCACGGAGGAGTTAAAATTCTATAAGGAGCAAGTTGATCCGGCAGACATGACCTCCTTAAAAAAGCCAACTACAGAACATGATCCAGCATTGAAGTTCGAATCAGCTACAGACACTAAGATGGTTGACTTTGTCCCTGGCGATTCATCCAAACAGTTCAGCATCAGCGCTAACGTGGATCCCAAATAGGAAAGCGCGCTCATCGATTTCATCCGTGAGAATCGGGACATCTTTGCATGGAAACCTTCCGACATGCCAGGTGTACCGAGAGAACTCGCTGAGCACACACTCAACATTGATCCTAAATTCAAACCGGTCCGACAGTTCCTCCGCCGTTTCAACGAGGAAAGACGTAAGGCTATAGGTCAAGAGGTAGCCCGTTTGTTGGCTGCTGGGTTTATTGTTGAAGTTTTTCATCCAGAGTGGTTAGCCAATCCCATGCTGGTTCTTAAGAAAAACGGCACTTGGCGCATGTGTGTGGACTACACAGATTTAAACAAGGCTTGCCCTGCAAACCCCTTTGCTCTCCCTCGCATTCATCAAATAATTGATGCTACGGCGGGTTGTGATCGTTTGTGTTTTTTGGATGCTTACTCTGGTTATCATCAAATCAAAATGGCAGTTAAGGACCAGGAGAAGACAAATTTTATAACTCCCTTCTGCTATGTTTCCATGCCCTTTGGACTCAAGAGTGCCCAGGCAACTTACCAGCGATGTGTTCAGAATTGCCTTCATAAGCAAATTGGGCACAATGTTCATGCGTATGTAGATGATATTGTGGTCAAATCCAGAAAGGAGGGGACATTGATAGATGACCTACGGGAAACCTTTGACAATCTCCAGGTTTACAAGATGATGCTCAATCCGGAGAAGTGTGTTTTCGGTGTCCCGACAGGCAAGCTCTTAGGCTTTCTGGTTTCAAATAGAGGCGTTGAGGCTAATCCGGAAAAGATTGCAGCAATTACATCCTTGGCTAAACCGGCGTGTATTAACGATGTGCAACGTCTGGCCGGCCGGATTACAGCCTTGAGCTGGTTTATCAGCCGCCTTGGAGAGAAGGCCATCCCCTTATATCAGATGCTCAAGAAAACGGATAACTTTCTCTGCAGTGAGGCAGCTGATAAGCCGTTTGAAGATCTGAAGAGGCAGCTAGTGGAACCGCCCGTGCTGGCAGCACCGATTGATAAAGAGCCATTATTATTATATGTGGCTGCTAATGCCCGGGCTGTCAGCGTAGCCATTGTGGTAGAGAGCAAGGAGCCTGGCAAAGAGTATTCGGTTCAATGGCCGGTTTATTATATCAGTGAGGTGCTCATTGAGTCAAAGAGGTATCCACATTGGCAGAAACTGGTGTATGGGGTGTTTATGGCAAGCGGGAAGCTCAAACACTATTTTCAGGGCCATCCTATCACAGTGGTCAGTTCAGCTCCTCTAGGCGACATCATTCAAAACAGAGAGGCAACTGGCCGGATTGCCAAGTGGGCCATTGAGCTTGGACCTCACGGGCTCAAATATATACCCCGCACGGTGATCAAGTCCCAGGCACTCGTAGATTTCATCAACGATTGGACGGAGTTACAGGCACCTGAAGAGAAACCAGATAATACATATTGGACTATTCATTTTGATGGGTCCAGACAGTTAGAGGGTTCGGGGGCTGGAGTCATTTTAACTTCCCGATGAGGTGACAAGTTTTGTTATGTCCTCCGTTTAACGTTCCCTTGTACTAACAATGCAGCTGAATATGAGGCTTTACTCCACGGTCTTCGGATGGCTAAAGAGATGAATTTGAGCCGGATTAAGTGCTTCGGCAATTCAGATCTAGTGGTTCAGCAAGTGTCTTGCACTTGATATTCTAAGGACCCACTCATGGCTGCATATCGGCGAGAGGTGGACGAAGTGGCTGGTCACTTTAAAGGTTATCAGGTGGACCATATAGACCGGGAGAAGAATGAAGCGGGGGGCGCTTTAAGTCGTCTTGGTTCCCAACATAAACCGGTTCCGCCCAATGTCTTTCTTGATGTGTTGCACAATCCGTCAGTCAAAATACCAACCGAAGAAGATTTTGCTATTCCTTATCCGGAGGCTCAGTTGGTGGCAGGTCTGCATGCCATACCGGATTGGAAGATCCCATATCTGGATTACCTGAACCGGGGCAAGTTACCAGCTGAGGAAACATTGGCTCGACAGGTAATCCGGCGGTCCAAGTCCATGACCATACTCAACAGGGAGTTACATTGTTACAGTGTTTCAGGAGCAATTCAGCGATGCGTTTCTCCTCAAGAAGGTTGTGAGATTTTGCGAGAAATTCATGAAGTGGATTGTGGTCACCACGCCGGTTCAAAGTCGTTGGTTGCCAAAGCTTTTCGCCACGGTTTTTACTGGTTGATGGCGCATGCTGATGCGGAGGATTTAGTCAAAAGATGTGATGGATGTCAAAAGTTTGCCCGCCGTGCGCACGTTCCAGCTCAAGAGTTACGGATGATTCCAATTACGTGGCCGTTTGCAACTTGGGGGCTGGATATGGTTGGACCCTTCAAGCGCTCCAAGGACAAGAAGACCCATCTGTTAGTAGTAGTTGATAAATTCACTAAATGGGTAGAGGCAGAGCCAATCAGCAAGTGTGATGCAGCCACGGCGGTTCAATTCATCAAAAAGGTCATATTCTGGTTTGGCTTTCTACATAGCATTATTACAGATAATGGTACTAACTTATCAAAAGGAGAGATGGAAGAATTCTGTCAACGTGAGCACATCCAGCTTGATCTAGCATCAGTGGCTCACCCCCAATCTAATGGTCAAACGGAAAGGGCAAATCAAGAAATTCTATGGGGTATCAAACCAAGGCTTATGGCGCCCTTAAAGCGGACGCCGGGTTGTTGGGTTGAGGTGCTACCTTCTGTGTTATGGAGCATCAACACCACACCCAGTAGGTCTACGGGTTACACGCCTTTCTTCATGGTTTATGGAGCGGAGGCGGTTCTTCGTAGTGACATCCGTCACGGTTCGCCCCGTGTGGCAGCTTATGTTGAAGCTAATAATGAGAAGGCCCGTCAGGATTCTCTGGACCTGTTGGATGAAGAGCGGGATCTTGCAGCAGCACATTCGGCGATTTATCATCAAGATCTTCGACGTTATCACAGCCGCCGGGTTAAAACCAGAACCTTTCAAGAAGGTGATTTGGTGCTCCGGCTCATCCAGGATCAGACTGATATGCACAAGTTATCCCCTCCTTGGGAAGGACCCTTTGTGGTCAGCAAAAATCTGCACAACGGATCCTACTACCTTATTGATCTTCGAGAGCATGAAGACTCACATCAATCGGAGCAGGAGACAAAGCGGCCATGGAACATAGCTCTCCTTCGGCCTTACTATACTTGAAGCCATAGGCTCGTCACGTGTACATATTTATGACAGTGTATATACCATATAATAAACCGGAGCCTCCGTTATAAGCGGGGTATCTGTTCTTTCTTATATCAAATGTGTGCTTTTACAAGTTAACGATCAAAGCAGAGTCTTTGTTAAACCGGCTTTAGCAGCTGCATAAAGATAAAGAAAATCACTAGGGGGCTTGGTCATGTTTGAACCACAGCTACACCTCTTGATAGGCATTTCAGCCACATAAGGAAAAATTTGTGGAGCCAAAGAGAGTATTGTAGATAGTACAAACTCAAACATATGCACACGCTGAGCATCACTCACAAAGTTACTTTGGGGCTCTTTTTTGCAAAGCAACAAAGAGTTTGAAAGGACCCTCGTAATTGGCTATCAAGCCACGGCTTGGAAGCCTGGTGTATTCACCTAGAACCCCGGGTTAACCTGCCTTCATCAAGTAAGCCACTCCTATCTAGGTAATCCTGGCATGACGCATCGAACGTTTGACAAGTCAATCTTTTACAGACCCTGAACTTTTCATAGTTAAAACAATGATTGGTTAATTGGAGGCCCATCTTAAAAGGCTTTGTTAAATGGTTTAACTCAGAGGCCTGGCAGCCCATGAAAAGCCTCGATTTGGAGCCTGGCAGCTCGTGAAAAGCCTCGCATATTTTCCTATTTGAATTTTGTTTGTTGACCATCATAAGTAATTTTTGATAAACCGGCATCCTTGACCCAGCTTGCTTTCCAACCACCATTTGTTGGTACATGATCAATTATAAACCGGTGGTCATTGACCCGTTCTGGTTTGACTAAGTCACAAGTGTTATAAAGAAAATCCGGTAGTTATACCGGTCCGGTTTAATAGATAGACCAGCATTATGAAGATGAAATTATCGAACGTATCGGGTTGGTGTTAAACACCTTTGCTGTATACACGTTTGGTCAATCAATGAGGTATGTTCTGTACATTATTTTTTGTACAAACACTTGATTATTCAGCTAAAGTACTATATACTTCTTGGATATTATGACATGTTTAGCGGTAAACCGCTAGACATTTTTAAGTTTTTTGGACCCAGGAAGGCAAGTCATCATAGGCTATGCATAAAATATATCCTGAAGGGCGGCACAGATTGTCACAAAGTGTTATGAAAGATGCTCGATGACATGGCAGATATGCAAAGTTTCTGCTATCCTATTACATGAAGCTTCAAAGTGGTTCAAATAGTGCCATTGTTTTTCACAGTAGCCATTTAAACCGGCGAACGGATCAGGACTCTTCGTCCCGACGGTTTGACGGTTGCGGATCAGTTGGTGTCGGCACTTCTTCATCCCTCCCCAGCCGCTTGAAATCAGTCGTTGACCAATCGATTCTGGTTAAAGCTTGGAACACTAGTTCCTCATGGATAAGATCAGAAGGGTTAATATCAGGGGCATAAGTGTGCTTACGAATCAGGGGCACAAGTTCTTCAACTTCATGGATATCGGCCGGCTGTGTTTTCCCTTCTACATCATAAAACGGTTGAAAATGGGACAAATCGGTGTCCTCAGCCAATTTGCTGGCCGCTGGCCGCATCTGTTTAGTCAGCTGCCGAAGATCATCATTGTCAAAGTTTGAACCATCTTCTTTAATGCCTAGATATCCTTTAATGATATCCTCCACTTCAAGGTCTGGAATCCAGGCCTTGGCTTGAATAAGGGCGGTTAATGCTCCTGCTCTCGCAGCGGCTCTTTTCAACTCGACAATACACGCCGGTAACATGCTCAACTTCTCAAGGGTCTCCTTAATCAACGTTGGCACCGGTTTGTTATAAGCCGTTGTACTAATGGCTTGCTGAGATCCAGAGTATAGCTGCTCAACCAAGGTATATGCTGCTTTGAGCTTCATCCGCATATCTGCACCAAGATGAGTGATCCGGGTTCCTGCCAAAGATTTTATCAACATTTTGGTCAGTTTTGAGATTCATTGACTGGTGCGACATACATAAGCAGACACTTACCAAAGATAGCAGAGGTCATAGCGTTGATTTGGCGCTTCAAATTGGCTAGTTCTTCAACCACCGGTTTCAGGGCTTCCTCGGCATCTACAACTCTTTTGGTCAAACCGGCTTTTTCGGTTTCCCGTTCAGCACGATCTTCGTTGAAGGATTCTTTCAATTTTTCCATTCCAGCCAGGGCCTGCGTCAGCTCCTCTTTGGCTTTTGTAGCTTCGGCTTGTTGAGACTTCACATTTTCTTGCAAGTCCGAGTTTTGGGCATCTTTGCTTCTCAGCTCAGCCTGCAACATTGAAGGTATATTCAACAAAACAACATATTTATGCACTAAGTATAAAGCATACAACAAGTTATCCACTTTATACTTGGGGGCTAATGCCTATTTGCTCTCAAATACTACCCTCTATACAAGTTTCCAGAACAATGCAAGCATTATCCTTGACACTTGGGGGCTAATGTATATTTGTTCTAAACCGGCGGTGTGGATTAAAAACGGGATTAACTTGCCAAGTTAAACCGGCCTTTGGGGGCTATGCTGCAGTACGTTATCTAATTTTTTCAAACATGAGTCTTATCTATGATTGAGGACACGCCTTTGCAAGGATCAATGATGGGATGCTGGAAGTGTTACAAAGACCCGGTTTATGATTAACAATCATAAAACGGCTCTTGGAGGCTACTTGGAATAGTATTTCAGCTATAAATGAATATACAAGGGAGAAGCATTTACCTCATATCGTTCTTTCATCAAATTTACCAAACCGGCTTCATAATCCAGGTTTGAGTGCAGACGGTTCAAGAAGCCGGAATGGAGCTCATCAGCGTTAAGATGAGCATAGGTTGATAAGTCACTACTCCATTTACCTTTATCCTTGGCAATTTGCTCTTCTTGGGCACTGTGCTGAGCCAAAATGACGGGATGACCAGGAGAGCTGTGGCTTGTTCCAGTAATAATAACGTCATCACCTTGGCCTTCAGGATTTTTGCTGGATGATGGTGGAATTTCAGTGTTTTTCATTGGATTAGCCCGGTTTGGTTCTGCCGGTTCAGTATCAGGGGCTGCAGGATCGACATCTGTTGGCTCGTCAGTATGTTGGCCGTCAAGGGGCAGATCATCAAGAGTTGTTTCAGGATGGAGGCCTTCCGGTTCACCAGTCTGCTCCGGTTCACCTCGTGGTTCTTCTTCTTCGGCAACAGGGTCTTCTGGTTGATTGGTGACCCGAGCTTTCTTGTTGGTTCTGGCTTTGGCCCTGCAAACAGAATAAAAAAGGATTAACATCATGTTCAAAAGATGTGGGGTGCATTGAAGGGAAAGGTTTTTCATAACTCACCCGGACACAGTTTTCAAAGGGGGGAGTTGACTTGCTGTCGATTCACTGGAAGAGGAAGGAGGTGTCACCTGATAATTTGAATCGAACGGATTAAGAGGCTGTCTGAAATAACCTGCCTTGGGGTAAGAATGATCAGAAGTAGGAGAGACCTCAGACCGGCGCTTCCGAACCAGAGTATCAGGTAAACCGGTAGAGGTGACCTATTGGCCATGTGCCGGGTCGTCCGGCGAGCTTCATGCTGTTGAGTCTTCAAAATAAATGTTGGATCCAAGTGAGCAAGAGGATGAGAAAAGCTTACTTACCGGATTGCTTGGCGAGTTTTTTTGTGTTGGCATAGAGTCTGAACCAGAGGAAAGGGTAATTACCTCTACGTCATCAGCCTGGCTAGCTTCTGCCTCCTCCTGAGGAAGATCATTGTTAACAAGATGCATAAAAAGAGAGCCAAGTGAGTCAAGTTCTACCTCAACTTCTGGGTCATCAGTATCATCATCAAGTTCCATATTAATCCGGTCAGCCGTTTTCCGCTTTGACGTCCGTTTTACAGCTTTGGTCTTCGGGCGGGTTGGATTGACCACTTTGTCTCTAGTTGGCTTTGCTGCTTTCTCTATGGATTTCCGTTTCGAAAAAGGGTCATCACACTATATATATATAAAGAAGAAGGGTTACAACTTGTATAAGTTAAAGATATTAGAGATGAAGAGGAAGTGTAATGCTTACAGTAGGCGGTTTGTTCTTGGTATAGAAGGGACTCAGGCCAGTTTGACTACAGACCAGTTCCGATTCATTCAGAATTTTCTTTACACCTTCAGTAACTTCTTCCTTAGATAATTGGATGTTGCAGTGGCGTTGAGGATCGTCAACTTCACCGGTATATTCGCACATTAAACCGGGACGCCAGCTTAGCCGCAAGATACTCCAGGATATCCAACAGCGTACAAAATCCACACCTGTTAAACCGTTTGCCATAAAGGCCTAGAGCTTGGCAATTTGAGGAGCGTATTTGCCCTTTCTAAAGAGCTCATGCGTTTTGGCATTGGGTGAGTATTGGATAATCTATGATCACGGAAGCCGGGGAGGGGATTTTCATCCTCAGGCGAAGTTTCTTTGCAATAGAACCATGTTTGGTTCCATTCCTTTGGGTGGCTATGGTGTTTGGCATGAGGAAATTCCACTTCTTTCTGCTTTTGAATTGAGACACCACCAAGCTCTGTGTTCGGGCCATTCACAAACTCTGTGCGCCAGTTTAAGTGAAAGAAATCCCGGAACAATTTTGCAGTTGGTTCTTCTTGTAAATAGACTTCATAGAAGACTTGGAAATAGCATAAGTTGGAGACTGAGTTGGGTCCAATATCTTGTGGATGCAGTTGGAAGCTATCGAGCACATCTCGATAAAATTTTGACCGTGGCGGTTTGAAACCACGGCTTATATGGTCAACAAAGATTACCACCTCGCCTTGTCTTGGGGTTGGAGGATTCTCTGTTCCTGGAACTCGCCATTTGATCTTAGTTTTCTTAGGCACAGAGCCGATGCTAACCATCTCATTCAATTGAGCCTCAGTAACCCGGGAACGAGCCCAGTTGCAGGCAGTGAATTGTTTGGCCATTGCAAAGCGAACAAACTGAAAATGAAAGGCCAGTTATAAATTACACATGATTATACACAAGAGACAAGGGAGTAAGAAACATGCTGATATGATACATGGTACAACTCGGAGACCTGTATAATGAGAGAGAAAGGTAATGCTAGCACAAGGCTGATCAGACACTGTTAAACCGGAGCATAATTATGAAGGTAACATGCTCTTCCGGTTTAACAGAGGGCTAATGGCATAGCCTATTTATACAATGTTAAACCGCTTATATTGGTGTGAGGAGAAACGGATCTCACAGGAACATAGAAACAGATCTCATAGTGATGTATAAAACTTTCGGATCTAAAGATAAGACAGAAAAGCAAAAATAATTGGATCTTGAAGGGGTGCAGAACTGAAGCAATTTTTGACAGACTAGATCAGTTCTTTGCGCATAAGGATTTGTGATGACCATGGTAGCTAAGCTGCGGCAAGAGATGCATCAAGCATGAAGTGTCCATCTATTGAAGGAAGAACAGGGAAGAATAGCACTGATGAACTTCGGAAGAACTGTGAAGAATGTCGAAACCCTAGAACAGATCTATTATGAAAAAAGCAGAGAACTTACCGGAGCTGGTGAGGAAGCGGAAGAGCGCCGCAGTATTCTGGTGCGTTCAGGGTGATGCAGCGGCCAAGGTCGGAGCAGAGGCGACGGTCGATGGTGGCGGTGGATCTCCAGAGGCTGAGCGGCGCGAGGAAGACGACGCGAAGAGGCACGGGGGGAAACGGTGAATATGACCCCTCGGTCCTATTTATAAGGCGAAGTAATAAAGTGGCAAGTACGGGAATCGAGGAGCCCAAAAATGGATAAGTTAATAAAGGTGTCGCCTCGATGACTAGATATATATATGAAATGAAGGAAATCTCCGACATCAACGGATGGATGACGTAAGGGCGGTTTGTCGTAATTTTGAAGTATGACGTCACGGCGGTTTACAGGATCAAAAATGAAGATAAGAGAGAAGATTTTTTCTGAAGTGTGGAAGATTGACATGAACAAGTTCAAACCAATCTAGGGCCTAATGTTGGGGATATTACTACTAGAGGTAAACCGGCCTTATGTAGCCGGGTTGACTCTTTGAAGATTAGAAGCCCATGAAGATGTAAAGATGATGGCGCTTTACGGAGGGCCCAAAGGCGGCTTACAGTCTGTAAATGTAAACCGGCTTAGTCATGTAACTTGTATAGTAAGATATAAAGAGAGAGGCCGAACCGGATACGTTTATAAACCGGCTTCGGGACTCTGTAGCCCGACGGGCGTCAACCTATGTATATAAAGGGACGACCCGGCTGCAGTTTAGAGATATACAACAACAACTCGAGAGCTAGACAAAGTGGATTCGCTCCCTGGCCTTCGAAACCCTAGCAATACCAATCACAACTAGACGTAGGCTTTTACCTTCATCGAAGGGGCCGAACTAGTATAAATTCCCGTGTCCCCTTGTCCGGTTTAACCCCTTTAAGCTAACCCGTTGCGATGGCTCCAGGACTAAGTCCTTTCACAAGGACATCTGCCGTGACAAACCCACGACAGCCGGCCCGGTCATGAATGGACGTGTGTCTAGAGTGGGTTTCTCGGCTTCCACACAGGCGGGTTTCATGGAGGAGTTTGAATGCGGCACGGAGGCGTGTCCAGCCGGGCGTGCCGCGAGTGGCGCCCTCGATTCTGACCTAGGACACCGCGTTGTTCTTCCATTGACGTGTGGGCTCTTTGGGTGCATGGCATGCATGTCAGGGACCCAACGCAGGCAGCACACAGCCGAGGAACCTTTGGTGGGCCAGGGCGGTCAGAAGCGGGCATTTCATAAACCGATGATTGTTCATTGAGTATGACGTCATCTTTTTCATGTAGATAAGCCTACGATGTTGATAGCCCGTTCGATACGTTGTGATTCATAAAGACCGTTGTAAACATCAATGTTCTGCTTATCACAGATAATATTTATTAATACCCGTAACAATCCATGTCCTTAACAAAGGGTGCATGCACGTATAGGTTGAACGTGTCTTGCGTCGTGTGCTGTGTGCATGTAGGCGTGCGAGTGTTGCGTGCGTGCAAGGGCACATTTCAGTGTTGCATGCATGGGTGCATATGTGCGTGTGTTCGTGAGTGCATGTGTACATGTCAGTGTTTCACGCCAGCATGCGTGCATGTTTACGTGTCAATGTTGCATGCCTACATGCGTGCGTGTCTTGCGTGCATGCATGTGTACGTGCGGGGTGAGGCTACACGTCAGTCAACTGACTTTTTCATCTCTGGTCATTAGATTTTCCAGCCGTTGGATACGAAATCAAGGGCCTCCAGTTTATCATCAAACTCCACCCCCCTAAGCCGCAAGTCACCACGGGCCGAACTGCCAGCCCCCGCCGCCCGCGGCCAGCCCGCCCTCCCCGAAAACACTCCCGACCGCCGGTCCACCGCCGCACCGGCCATCCCTCTAGCCCCCCCTCCCGCTGAGCTTTTTCTCCGAGGATCCCCACCCCACCGCCCAATGAACGCCCCCAACCGCCGGTGACTACCAACCAGAGGTCTCACGACTTCGAATACCCACCGACCACTAATTTATTACCATTTCTGTCCTTCATATACACGCTGACGGGTGGGCCCTATGGTAATGTGCGCTGCTGAATGTGGACCGTTTAACTGGTCAATTGATCATGTTATCAACAAATTACGGAGCTGTATGGTGAGCCAGTGACCATATGATCACCCTAAAATATACTCCTATTTTATTAACACAGTACAGACTCAAACTACCATTTCTTTCTTTCATATACGGGCTGACATGTGGGCCCCACGGTTACGCGCCCCAATGGTACAACACTAGTTGCACCGCGTGGAACGTTAGACTGGTCAATTGATTGTGTCATCAACAAAATACAAAGTTGTACGGGTGAGCCAGTGATCGTATAATCATGATATGTATTTGTTTAACATGGTACAGACACAAGGGCTCATATATACGCGCAAGCACTCACCGCTATAAGCGCACACACGCAAACCCTACCCCTATGAGCACCTTCGAGAGAGTGGGCCAGCATATATGATCTTGAGATTTTACGAAGTCACCATAGGTGCCTCGTAGTCGAGTGGAACGTCTCCTCCCACTAAACGTACGTCGCCGGAAAATACTGAAATTAACACAAGATAAATGCGAGCACCGGGACTTTAACCTTGGTGGGCTCGAGAAACCACTATCCTCTAACCATCCAACCAAATGTTGGTTAGCACGACAAAAATGTATGTGGTGACCGTGATGAGCTTATTCTAAAGTCCAGTGACCATATCGTGCTTTCGCTTCAAATACAATGACCGTAAGTGTCGTCAAAAAAATACGGAGCACGCATCAAATGCAAAGTCCGTCAGTGTCATCAACCAAATATGGAGACGTATCGTGAGCTAGATACCGTTGTACTATTGTATATGCTTATTTTCTTAGTGGCCGATTGCGTTTGTGGTGTGGTGGGCAGATCATTTCTAGTTGTGGTGGGTCAACATGAAGACTCATGGGTCGGTTCCATCCTGCGCCACATATAGGTTGGACCGAGACGTGTTATACGAAGACCCATGTGGAGGACTCGGCATACAACACGAAGCTACCATAGTCGCGGAGGACTCAATCCCCACTAGTGATAAGCCGACTATATATGATTTGTAACCCTAGGCCCTTAGTATGTTATACAAGCTTGGGGGCTAGTTCGTCGATAGTATACACACACACACAATGTCTAGTATTCACGTTTACTTTGTACACACCCCTATCACTAATATACAGTACCAGGAGTAGGCTCTTTCTTCAATTGCAATTGAATTCTAGCATGTGCATGTATTTATTTTATATTATTGATCCATAGAGTGAGAGCGGTTTGAAATACAGGCAATGGATGCTTTTGCAATTCATATATAAACATTAATTAGTGCACTCCATGTTGTTAGTGTGAAGCACTTTATACATTTGTCACTTGCATGTATACATTACAAATTGCTAGCTACGAAATAGAATACATGTCAAATTCAACATAAAGGGGTTTCGAAGATTCGAATTCATAGGAAGTGTATTCATCTATTTGAACCCGAGATAATGGCATTTGTAAATCAGATGTAAAAGGGGGCATGAATCTTAATTTTTAGTTTGAACATGCTATATATATTCATACGCATATCTAACTTTTTTTGCAACCAAGGAGATTATATCTGGAACCATGCATGAACTGAGGTAAGTTGCATATTTTTTAATATATACTCATGTACAATGTATTTTCAAATGTACCCCCTCCATTCCAAAATAATCGTAGCTTTAGGATTTTCAAGAGTAAAGATTTGTGAAGTTTGACAAATCCTGAAAGTTCAATTCAAGAGAACCGAAAACGTTAATGCTTCTGCTCCCAAATATTGAACGAAGCGCCAAATAGGCCTCTGGTCACCCAAAACTGCGCGAGACTAATGTTTTGGTGGTAGGCAATTACTGTCCTGACTTTGGCCCGTGTAGCCTATCCGCTCGATGTCCAAAGGTCTAAACCGGGGTAGGTTTGTAACTTCACCAAGACGCTAGAGAAGCATTCATACGCTGTGGGCGCCTACCCATGCGCTCGGCCGAAATCTATCCCGCCCACATTTGGGACACCTGACATGACTATCCTACCCCCAACCCACAATATGTCCGAAATTTTAGATGGGGGAAAATTTTGTAACTTTCCCAAAATTCAAACAAGCGCGTCTCATACCGAAACATTGTTCCCCCTTTATTCCCCGCCTCCCTCCGTTTCACCATTCATACTCTGTGGGCGCGAAAAAGCCCTCTCCACCAGCCGCGAAACCCTAGCCTCCTCCGTCCTCCACCCCATAGCGGCCAATCCACCGCCTCCCTCCTCCATCACGCCGGAGCCGGTACCCCGACGTCGTCGTCCAACGCAACCGCAGCCGCAATGCCCTCAAGGACTTAGCAGCTGAAGCCGAGGCAGAGCTGCCTCCATGATGTCGACGCCGACGTGCGCCGAACCAGAACCACTCCGACCACGCCGTCCCGCGCCTCACTGCTGCGACTCCACTGTCGCAACCGTCCACCGCACCAGAGCTATTCATGCTACACCGTCGTTCGCTACCTCGGATCTGCTTCCCTGCCGCCGACAGACGGCCACCGCACCACACTCAACAACTTGGCCATGGGTTCGTCCAAGGCTGCACCGTCCTCAGAACTTCTGGTTTCTGGAAAACAACAAGAAGATCGTCGGAAAAATAGAAGGAGGACACAACACTGCCAGTAGAAAGAGGTACTCCTCTTCCCTTATTCGTGCAAATCTTACGTCTCTGCTCACACCGTATTCATCCCATGAAAGAAACTAGTTGAGCGCGTCTTACTGCATCTTCTTCGTGATACTAAATGCACAAGGTTTCCTCCCTTTTACTATTTCACCTTTGCTAGAGGTCAGTAGCCCGCCTGGATTTCAATTCAGGGTCAGTCGAATCGCAATTAAAAGAAGCAGCACCCGCTTAGGTGCGCGGAGCACCTAGTCCGCCTATTCCCCGTGGAACCGGCGCATCAGTGTCTATCATAGGGGTGTGGGGCGCCCGATCTGGAGGTCGGCGGGGCTTGAATGGATGGCCGGGGGGCGGTGCCAAGCACGGCGGTGCGGTGAGGTCGAGGGGAGTGCGCAGGCAGGGGAGGAATACTGGGCCAGTGGTCGCTGGCGTTTCGAGGAAGATCGTCAACACTGACTCGCTAGAGGTAGATGAAGGCGATCTGGCCGTTCTTTGTACATCGAATGGTGCATAAAAAATGGACTGGCCTATTTGCTTTTGGTCGACTGTTATTTTCATAGAATCCTGTAGTAATTTACTGTGCCATGCATGTTGTAGAGCTATCATATGTCTCCCGTCATTTATTTCTCACCGACCTGCTATCTGCTACCTTTACACTGTACTTATTGTGCACACACTCCACCCAAACTCACACTATTGTTTTTTTATGCATGGGTATTTCAGACTCTGACGCAGTGTTGATGAATGCAGAAAATAAAAGACAGAAGTCGCTCCAGTGTAATTCGAAGATAAGCACTGAGCGTTCCACCGCTCTAACGGGTGCAGTGTCAGCAGTTGGAGACAGTAAATGTAGCTCTGCAGTTGATGATCTCAATTGCCACACACAACCATCCCAGGTGCTTGCTTTAACTTCGCGCTGTCAAATGTGGTTGCATGTTGCATATGGTGGCTAGCTTGTATTGCTTCCAATTTGGTTAAATTGCATCTGCTTACTTTACACATTATACCTTTGATAATGACATGCCTTCTTGTTTTTGATACATACTACATATGTCTATTAACCATGTTCGTACATCAAACTAATGCTCTTTTGTATCCCTCGTCAATCACTTATGATGAGACAGTCACCCAGGTGGGTTTCTGTGAGACGCCATACTCGTTTAAAGAGTGCAGTGTCATCCTCCCCACATGATTCTCAAGAAACAGCAAGGCTAAATGAAGATAGTCAACGTAGCTCTCTAGTTGATCACCGCAATTCCCCCACACTACCATCGCAGGTGCTTGCTCTTACTTTGCAGTGTGATATGTAGTGTTCGTCTTACATGAAAGTAGTGTTCATCGGTATCATGCATGTCGGTGGGAACGACACCTATGGGATCACAAGAATCCCTACTACGGTTGCGGGGCGCGGGGTCGTGAGAAGAGCGGATCAAACAGATAGCACACGGTTCGTTTATCCAGGTTCGGGCCGCGAGGATGCGTAAAACCCTACTCCTGCTTTGGTGGATTGTATATCTGTGTTCTTCAGCTAGCTATGAGGCGTGAGGAGCTCCAAAAAGCCCAATCCTACTCCTGGTCGCCTTGGGCCTCCTTTTATAGGAAAGGGGTTGCCATAGTAGTACCAGGAGGTGGAAAGGAAAACAGTGATGCGAGGTTATCCCTCGCATTACATGACAAGGCGCAATTAATGTGTCTTGCCCAGGTGTCCTTGCTTTATCGGGGACGGGGGAGAGCCCTGTCTCGTTCGTCGCCGCTCCCTTTCGCGTCGACACGCTCCCTGGCCAGCGGCGCCCGCGGTGCCATGTAGGCAGGCAGGCAGCTGAGGTGGCGCAGTGGTGGGTCTCCACGAAGATCTAAATGCCGCCACGCAGGTGCCTGCCCAGCTGGTTGGGTCGGCAGCTGCATGCGAAAGGCGGTGGAGGATTGACTGGCGTGGGCCTGATGGTGGCCCAACGGGTGTTCTTGGCAAGGGCCTTGCCGGGGCCCCGGCATGGTTTGCCGTGGCGCCTGCTGTCATCCCCGGCAAGGCTCTTGCCGGGGGCCTTGTGGTCCTCTTTGGCTGGGATCCCGCCAAGGATCATCACCTTCTAAAGGGTGTATCTGATCTCGAATGTCTTCACAAGGATCTGCATGCCACCACGGGGATGTCTACCGAATCCTTGCCCCATGGGGGTAGTGGACTCAAGGGTGACTCACTCCATAGGTGTGGGGCAAGCTGCCACGGCAAGGGTCTTGCCAGGCTTGCTAAAACCGCCTCCCGGCAAGGATCTTGCCGGGGGGGGGGGGTCTGCTTCGTCCCCTTTGCTCTTTGTGGTCTTGGTCTTGGCGTCGTTCTGCTTCTCCTGAGCTTTGGCCTTACCTTAGCTCACCTCCCTTGCATTGCTCAGTGTGGTGGTGCCCGTGGCTCAGACTACCCGTGCACAGTTATAGGGGTAGAAAAGGCGTACCCCTCTTTTTGTACACCGACAATGCATCAATGAGTTTTGAAGAGCAAATTTTATTCCTCTTTCTTGTGGGTTTGACATGACAAGGCAAAAATCAAGAAAGAGGAAGGAAAAGAGTAAGGAAGGCGATGATGGTGGTCCTCTGCAGCAACGTAAATGGAGCATCTGTACCGATTCTCCTTGTACTGATAGTGCATTCCAAGGTCCAAGTCTCCGCTCCCCTACTCCACCATCCAAGGTGCTTGCTCTAACTTGGCAGTGTGATATCTGGTTGCATGTTGCATATGGTGTCTAGATCGTATTGCTCCTAATTAGTGTAAACTGCATCTGCTTAGCTTACACATGATACATGTGAATACGACATGCTTTCCTGTTTTTGGTACATACTATATCTTACGATAAGTCACCGTTAAGTCGCCACTGTGATATTGGTTGTGTCTTGCATATGATTTCTAGCATGTACTGCTTCTAATTTGTTGAAACGCCATATAGTTTGAACTTGGCAGAGTGATATTGGTTGCATCTTTCATATGGTGTCTAGCTTGCAGTGCTTCTAATTTGTTGAAATGCCTTCTGCTTAGTTACCACATCATAGGTGTGAATATGTCACACCATCCTGTTTTTCATACATATTCCATCCTCGCATCATGTGTTTGCCTTTCATCCGAGTAGTGTTCGTCACTATCATGCATGAATGAGTTCTGAAGAGCGAATTTTATTCCTTTTTCTTATCAGTTTGACTTCACAATGTAAAATCATTACAGCTAAAGGAAATTAGCCCGACAGTGGATGATGGTGGTCCTTCAGCAACTCAAACAGGGGGTCTCTACAGATTCTACTCCGCCATCCTCCCAACAAGATTCGCAAGACAACACAAGGCTGGACAGTCAACGTAGTTGTGTAGATGATGAGCACATCTCCCCTACTCCACCATCACAGGTGCTTGCTCTAACTTGACACTATTATATGTGGTTGCATGTTGCGTATGATGTCTAGCTTGTATAGCTTCTAACTTGAATTGCATCTGGTTACTTTACACATAATGCATGTGAATATGACACGTGTTCCTGTTTCTAGAACATACGTGTACATGATGAGCACATCTCCCCTACTCCATCACAGGTGCTTGCTCTTACTTGGCATTATTATATGTGGTTCCATGTTGCGTATGATGTCTAGCTTGTATTGCTTCTAACTTTGTTGAATTGCATCTGCTTACTTTACACATAATGCCTATGAATATGACATGTGTTCCTGTTTCTACATCAGACTACTGTTCTTGCATATCTCGCATCAGTCACTTACACATAATGCCTGTTAATACGTGGTTGCATTTTCCGTATGATGTCTAGTTTGTATTGCTTATGATTATGTTGAATTGCATCTGCGTAGCTTACAACTTATACCTGCAACGATCACTTACCCGTAAGACACATTTACCTTGGGACTGTGATGTAGGTTGCATCTTGCATTGTCTTCTAGCTTGTACTGCTTCTAATTTCTTGAAATGGCACTTACGACGAGACACTTTTTACCTGATAGAGTGATATTGGTTGCATGTTTATATGGTGCCTAGCTTTCATTTCTTCTAATTTTGTTGAAATGACTTCCGCTTACTATTTTTTCATACATATTCCATCCTCCTATCGTACGTGTGAATATGAAATGTTGTCTTTTTTTGTATATATTCCATCCTCCTATCCTGCGCTTGCCTTACATCAAAGTAGTGTTCGTCTGTATCATGCATCAATCGGTTATGCAGAGCTAATTTTATTCATCTTCTTGTTGTTTTGACTTCATAAGGCAATATCTGAAAATAGGAAGGAAAATAGTAAGTTACAGGATGTTGGTGGTCCTCCGCACCAACGCAAACAGAGACTCTCTAGATTTGCCACTGCTACTGCTAATGAAGTTGAAGTCCCAAGTCTACATGATGAGATCATCTCCCGTACTCCACCATCGCAGGTTCTTGCTCTAAGTTGATAGTGTGATAATTGGTTTCATGTTGCATATGTTTTCTAGCCTGTATTTCTTCTATTTTGATTAAATTGCACCTAGTGAGTTTATACGTTATACATGTGCATATGACATGGCTTTCTGTGTCTAGAATACACTTCATCTATCTATCATACCATGTTCTTACATCAAAGTACTGCTATTGTGTATCCCGCATCAGTCACTCATGATTGGACGCTTTTAACATGGCAGTTTGATAGTGGTTGCATCTTGCATTGATTTCTATGTTGTACTGCTTCTAATTTTTCGAATTGCCACTTATGAAAAGACACTTTTAACTTGGCAGAGTAATATTGGTTGCATCTTTCATATGGTGTCTAGCTTGCATTACTTCTATTTTCTTGAAAATCCTTCTGCTTAGTTTGCACATCGTAGCTGTGAATATGTCATGCCATCTTGTTTTTCTTACATATTCCATCCTCATACGGTTGTCTTACATCAAAGTATTGCTTGTCTGTATCATGCATCAATGAGTTCTGAAGAGTGATTTTATTCTTTTGTGTTGTGGGTACAGCTTGACATGGAAAAGTCAAAAAAAGAGCGAGGAAAATAATATAGTAGGGAGTGCTGTTACTCGTCAGGTGAAACGGAAAAGGTTTTGCCGTCGAGATTCTGCTGGTACTTATAGTGCAGTAGAAGGTCCAAGTCCATCGGCTAAATCTACAAACACAGTATCACCTCCTCCACCAGTTGCAGCATCCGCTTCAACTTTACCAGCATCTCAACCAGTTACTCATTCGTTTGCTCCGTAACTGGCCAGTTCCCAAGCTGCCTTCACACCTAACACTACTTTCGAAGCACTGCTGACACAACAGAACTTGGCAAGATCAGATGAACATCAAGAGCATCAACACCAAGATGGTACCTAACCGACTCAAGTTGCAGTTGCATGCTCCTTTATATGTACTCTCACAGTTTGATGTACACTAACACTTTCCATATTTGTTGTTGAACTAGCACCACGGCGCAAGCGGAAACAGACATCAGGGATAATGCTTGACAGATTAACAAAATCTAAAGGAGGAAGAATGGAGATCCATTTTGAGGCAGGTTTAAAAAGACCACGTGATGCTACAGAGTCAGCCAAGTTAGTATCAGAGGCAGTCGTTGCCGTTAGGTGTCATGCATGTATCCTCCCAACGTGGATCCAGTACAGGAATGAGAAAGACAATACCTAGTTTAACACCTTCCTTGACCATTTATTCATAATTAATGTTATTCATCGCAATTAGTAATATTGTCTTGCTCTGTCCCATACTTTCTAGCTTCCTCCTAATAAGACTCACATTCTTTTTTCAATAGATGAGGTCCAAGTTGGATCCGAAAGATGATGCAAATAGACAAGCATGCACTCATGTTTTTAAGTCTGCTCTGCAACAGTATCGGTACCACCTTAGAAAATCTCACTTTGAAGGCAAGGCTAACAATGAAATCGCCCAAACATCTCCAGTGGAATATATTACAGATAAAGACTGGACAACCCTCGTTAAACACTCGTCTGATCCAAAGTATCAGGTAGGCTATATGTATTTGATCAAACCACATATTGAACTTGTATTTATGTATGTGCCTTACAAGTGTATCTTCTTCTAGGCTAACTATTTGAAGAACAAAACCAGCCATTCTAAAGTGAAATTCCAACAGACCACATGATCTCGTAGCTATATTGCACACTACGAGGCTCTTGTAAATGCCTTCTACTTCCTTCTTTTTTGTGCCATATTATCGTATCTATATTGACTAGTTCCAAATACAGAGGAAATCCCGTGCGGACCAAAAAGAACCTGAACCGAATGCAGTGCAAATCTTCAAGGATTGCCACACTAGCAAGATGAAGGGCATGAGCACACCAGTTCAAGCCGCTGTTGTAAGTCCTTACTCCTCCTGCCTTGAACTGATTGGTACTGTGATGTGTTCATTTAACTATTTGGTTTGCAACCAATGTCAGTTACTCTGTTCACTTTTATTCACATTTGTCTTAACGTATCATTTCACCTTACATGCTTTAAAAGAGATGAAGGATATTCTTTTGGTCTTGATCTGTAATCTAGTTGTTATGTTCACGTGCGCACACAATGATAAAATAGCCTGTTTGTTTTATATCTGTTTGCCCATGATATAAATGATGTCATACTATGTTCATCCTACTTTAAACCATGTCTCTTTATCCTTAGATGTTAACGAATGTGAGGAAATAGACAATACAATAGGCATGCTACATGGACATATGTTCCGAAAGTGATTTTGTTATGTAGTTGGCACTACAAAACATGCTAATGTATTACAATAGTTCACCAAAATAAGTTATGTATAAATGTTTGACCTACTTTGTTTGTTTTTATCTCATAAGTAACTTATCTGGTACACTAATCTACAAGTTCAAACTTTCAGGAAGCTATGGAACAAATGATTGAACATCCACAACCACCTGAAGGTGACGAGGCTACTACAGGCACAATGTCACCTCTTGCCGCAGTGCGTCGGTATCTCTCCACTAACAGTGCAAAAAGCACCTTCCTGCGTAATTCTGGGTTGGTTGTCAAGGTAACCTCGTCCAAATCGCCTACTGAACAAAATCTTCCTGCTAGATAGAGTGATATATCTGTGCTCCAGACACAAGTCCAATCCCTAATGGACGTTGTTTCGGAAACAAGAATAGTGGTTGAGAAATGTCGTCAAGATATGAATGGTTTTGAAACCAGACTATCAGACATTCGCTTCGTTGTTCAAGAGCAATGGCGGAAAAAAGGTGGAGATCATGCTGCTCCATCAGATTCTACAGCCTGAAACATTAGCACTCAGGTTAAATGATCTGTGCTTCTATACATCTGATGGTGCTTTCATCTGGAAGGATTGTAAACTTTATGCCAACATGCCTTTTGTTGTATGGTTGGAATTTATTTTGTTGTGATACAACATTTATGATGCTACCTCAGGCTGCAGTAATTACGATGCTATTTTTGTATAGTGTAGGTTTATCTTAGTAATGTATTCGGCCAAAAGCTTCGTAGGAGCCCAACATGCCAACATTCTTCGGGCCCATTCCAATTGGGCTAAAAATGATTACGGGCCGAAATTGGGATGTAGCCCACTAAAAATATCTGGGCCTAAATCAGCATAAGCTTTCATATTTTTCTGTTAGGCTTGTGGCCATAGTGGGCCTTTAGCAGGCCTAAACATAATTTGGGCCCTCAGTAAAAATAGGCCGTTTATAGGTGTAAATATCTCGAGCCCATAAAATACATGGGCGTTTAATAGACCGAAAGTGAGATTGGGCCCTGATTGTGCCAAATAACCCACTGGACTTTAACAGGACGAAATTCGGACGGGCCGTAAATGCGCCGACCTAATACACGGGCCTTTAACAGGCCGGAACTTCGGTCGGGATAGATTCTCGTCATTTATATATGGGCCGTTAATGGGCCTGATATGACGTTGGGCCACATATGGCCCATGGTTTACGTCCAGCGTTAACAGGCCGAAAATGATAACAAGCCGAAAGTGGCCCAAAGCTATAGTGGGCCTCTAACAGGCCGAATGTCAGACATGCCCGAATATGACCCAAATCCTTCACGGTCGTTTATGGGCCGAAAGTTTTGATGGCCTGTAAATGGGACCAAATGAACCTGGGCCTTTAACAGGCCGGAAATACACCGACCCGTAATTCGGCCCAATTACTTAGCGGACTGTTAATGAGCCAGAAGTGACCATGGGCCGCGTTGATGACAACTTTAGGATAGGCCGTTGACGGGCCGATTTGACAGAGAATGCTGGGCCTTTAGCTGGGCCGGCCCATTATGGTCGGCAAAATCTTGTGGGCCTTTAGGTGGGCCGTCCCATTGTGGTCCACAAAATCTTGTGGGCCTTTAGGTGGGCCAGCCCATTATGGTATGCAAAATCGTGTGGGCCTTTAGCTGGGTTGGCCCATTATGGTCCGCTAAATTTTGTGGGCCTTTAGCTGGGCCGGTCCATTATGGTCCGCTAAATCTTATGGGCCTTCGGTTGGGCCGGCGCATTTAATCTTTGTGGGCCACTTTTGGGCCGATCCATGTGTCAACATATCATAGGCCCATCTCGACCGTTGGATGAGTGACACCTGTGCCAACGTGGAGCTGACGCGTGGATCCGTCAGCCAACGAGAATTTTACATGTGGAAAATCGGCATTGGTCATGGCTGTTAACGGGTTATCGGATCCAAAATCTGACCTGATAGCTTAACGGCGTTCCGTTACGGTGGATGCCACGTGTCGGTCACCCTTGACGAAAGCACTTCTGTGACGCGCGATTTATCATCATGGAAGTGGACACTTCCGTGATGATAATTTTGGCAATGTCATGGAACACTTCTACGACATCACAGGTATGACTATCTTGATTCTGTCATAAATTTGTCATGGATGTACATGCGTGACAGAAAACGCGACCTATTGTGACAAACACGTATCATCACGGAAGTGTATTTTTTTGTAGTGGTAGTAGTAATACAACTGTGGTACACTTGATGGTCAAAATACTATTATTCATCCAGTCCTCACAGTGAAGTGACAAGACCCTGTGCCCGAGATGACACCAGTCCAGGCAGCGTGTTCGGGTTACCAAAGTCAGCCTCACCCTGTGCACTGTGCGGTCACTATCACCGCCGTTGTATAGCATGCCTCACCGTGTCTCCCTCTCCCCTAGCACCACTCCATCTCCATCTCCGTCTCGCGGGAGATCCTGATGTCACCCTTCATTATCTCACTGTGCCCCTGCATACCCTCGCATCGCTCGCCTCCCCAGTACAACTATTCCCTCGTTAGCCACTCCAGCACTGACAGCCTTCTCCCCCGTAAATCAAGCCCCCAAACCCTACCTTCCAAACTCCACCATGGCCGAATGCGAACCGCGCAGGATCCATATGAGCCGCGATTGGAGCAGTCTCCCCAGTGACGTCCTCGACCTTTGTTGTTCGTGTTTGGATATGTTGAGCGCCTTGCGGCTGGCTGCATGCTCGAGGGGCATGCACACGACCATCATCGAAGCAAGGCCAAAGCTTTTCAAGACACCCTGCTTGCTGCTATCTGGTCTTGCGAGATTGGCACCATGATACAGAGGCGTACATGATGCCCCTCGACTTCAATCCGATCTCCATTAGCCGAAACTTCTTTTTCGGTATGTAGTAGGTCGCCGTACTTCATTTCCCCCGACTTCGATCCAATCACCATCGCCCAAAACTTCTTGGCAAGTATGTCCTAGGTCGGCATGAACTCCCACTGGATGGCTGCCTTCAGAGAAGACGGTAAAAAGTTGGTGCTCATGTACTTCCAGACCTCCCATGAGATTATCCTTCCTCCGTTGGATTATATAGAGTTTTACCATCGCGGTCCTAGTCATCTAGATAACCAGGTTAGTTGGACGGACCTTGTTTTGCAGAACATTGTAATCTGCCAAGTGCCTACACGACATGCGAATTACGTAGACTTCAAGCTAATTGCCTTGTTCGACGGCTGACTAGCCTATCTTTACACCGGTGCCTTCTTTAGCTGGAGACAACCCAGCTTGCAGTGGATCATCGTCAAAGCTAATACACACTTGTGTGAAGCTATTCAACACAATGGAATCATCTACGCGATCGACAAAGCAGATGGCACCACGTATTGCTGGGATGACGCGTGTAAGTTGTTTCCGTCTCATGTTAATGATGCCGCCATGACACCGTTTGAACTTTTTGTGATGATTGGCATATCCCTGTTTGAGAAGAATTTGAGTAGAACTATCAGAATGTATTGGAGATGCCGGAAATCAGTTATATTTGGAATGAGTTAATTCATGCGATTGTGATCATGTCATTACAGCCAATTTGTACCCCTAAATAATCAAACGGTTAGGAATATATGGATATTCTCCTTATTTTAGAGTAATCTATGTACTACTACTAAATATGAGTGTGTATCAATGGCCATGTTGGTTTCCTCATTTTCATGATGTAGAAACATGCACCACACTGTTGGTTTCATCTAACCATACATTAGGGAAGTAAGTGTGCATATGGAGAACTCTATATTTGGAAGTAGTGAAATCATGTAATGCTTACCATGTGTACATACCTATATTCGCCCTTCAGCAATCAATGGCTAGAATAATATCCTCACAAAAAGTTTACCCACATAACACGAGTATATAACAATGCATGGTCTGTTAGTTACCTTGAAGAATTTGTTTGTGAGGACAGAACATGATTCCATAACATGCATGACATGGTAGTTTCCTGTGAAGAATCGATTGCGAGATTACATGAGTATAACCATGCATGGAACTTCTATATTTTCGAACCCAGTATATATTTCCCTGTATTTTCCTCCCAGTTCCAACAGGGACATATCAATGTTGTTTCTTGCATTATCCTACCCAAACTCTGAACAATGCTGATCTTACATTAACAATGCTTGTCCTTTTTGATATGATGCAGTGTCCCTACAGTTACTTCCCTTTGTAATCACACCACCTTTGCCAAAAACAGGGAAGCACAACTGGTTCCTCGCTCGATCAGACAACGACAAAAGACTGATGATCATTCGGACACATGAGCCGGAAAAGTTATATTGCAAAAACCCCACTGTATACAAGCACTGTGAAATACGTGAGCATCTGGACAGTGGCTATTACGTCTATGAGTAGGATACCAGCTTGTTGGGGCCTTCAGGATTTTTTAGTTGGAGGCGGGTAAACATCCTTGTGTCACACTCTCTGTTTCTCGGACTTAATTATCCGATTAACCAGGAGATCACTGTTGGTAAGGAGGCAGAGAGGCTCTGTTTGCTATGGGAAACTGTGTCTACACGACGAGCCCTAGGAGTTCAGGAGCAAACTCCCCTGATTGTCAATGATATAGCCTGCAGCCAAAAGAAGGTGAGAATGACAAAGGCATCCAGATTAACTTTGATCCTTGGATGTCTCAATTACGACAGGAAGTGATGTGGTTCAAGCCTTCACGTTGATAGGTAATTGGGCTGTTGCGTCGAAAGGGTGGAGTACTGGTGTCTCCGGATCATTGGTCGCTGAAGCGGGGCTGCAAATTACGATTCTAGCTGCAGTGACCGTACAATGTCCATCCAACGGCCGTAGTGCTTCTTCAACCTCTGGTCTTCTTGCTCCAGCCGCCCAAAGCAGTACCGGTCGTGCTGTGTGCTCCTGCCTCTCGTGGCCGGCTGTGATGCCGCCGAGGCCTCATCGCCCCCTACTACTCCCACCGCTGGCCAGACCATCCCTATACTCAACCACACCCCATGTTATTCTATGGCGACCACAGCCTCACACCGCAGGCGAACCAGTGAACCCTCGTACTCCTCTCCGCGCGGGCTTCCACTGCCGCGTGTTTCTCGGCTCCGCATCGTCCCCTTCCTACGCCTCGCCATCGTCCAACGCACTGGTGCTCTCAGCGCGACGTGGTTAACGTGGTCAAGGAACAGCTTCCATCGGACGTGGATTGTACGTGGAGAGGCTGACAGTTGGGTCAACGACGACAGCAAGGAAGTGCCTCCTTATTACGCGGAAAATAATGATTCCTCCACCTGACAGCAGGGACCCACCAGACGGGCCACCGTATTTCACAAAAAAACGTCTCCCCCCTGATTATTGGGAACCACCGGATGGGCCACCGCTGTCAGCTTGGACCCACCGGAAGTGCCTCCTTATTGCGCACAAAAAAATGAATACTCCCCCTACTGGTTGGGACCCACCTTAGTGGGAGGCCGACTTGTGGGCCTACTAAGTTGACGCGGATGGAGTGCTTTTTAAACTTAGTCAATATGAACGATTCTAGCTCCAGTGACCGTACGATGTCCATCGAACGGCCGTAGTGCTTCTTCAACCTCTGGTCTTCTTACTCCAGCCGCCCAAAGCAGTGTCGCTCGTGCCATATGCTCCTACCTCCCGTGGCCGGTTGTGCTACCACGGAGGCCTCACCACCCCCCACTATTCCCACCACCGGCCAGGCCCTGCGGCGACGGCAACCTCACACCGCAGCCGAACCAGTGAACCATCGTACTCCTCTCCACATGGGCTTCCACCACCGCATCTTCCCCAGCTCCGCATCGTCCCCTTCCTAGGCCTCATCGTCGTCCACCGCCCTGGTGCTCTCGGCGCGGTGTGGTCAACGTGGTCAAGAAATGGATTCCATCGGACTTGGACTGTACGTGGAGAGGCTGACAGTTGGGTCCACGACCGCAACAAGGAATTGCCTCCTTATTACGCGTAAAATAATTATTCCTCCATCTGACAGCGGGGACCCACCGAACGGGCAACCGTATTTCATGAAAAAAAAGGTTTCCCCCTGATTGCTGGGACCCACCAGCTACATCTTCGCAAACAAGGAAGTGTGTCCGGGAAAAAAACGATTCACCTCCCAGACTGCTGGGACCCACCAGCTACACCTTCGCACGCAAGGAAGTGCCTGACAGTCAGGACCCACCTGGTCGAAGCATACGTAGCGTTGTCATTCTGGTCGCGAACATGTACGTACATACTCGTCGATGTAGAGGCGTGCATGTGTCATAGTAGAGGCGCACACGTAGCATGTACACGTATGTACAACGACCAGTGTGCAAGAAAGAAAATACGGCCACATACATACATACGGGCAGGGTCTCGAATGCCTACTCGCGCATACGTACGGCTAGGGCTCGTGTACATGGCTGGGTCGGAACGGAGAAACTAGGTCATCGTCGTGTTCATGGGGAGCCAACCGGCTGTGTCGGAACAGAATGCGTCATCGTGTTCATCGGGAGGGCTTGGACCGAATAGCCGATGGAAACGAGGCCTGGCGTACCGCAGAATGGAGGAAACGGCCTTGTGTTCAACAGGCCACGTTCGAAACGGGATCCTGTTCATCGGGAGGGTCAGCGGCGCCCACGGTGCCATGTAGGCAGGCAGGCAGCTGAGGTGGCGCAGTGGTGGGTCTCCACGAAGATCTGCATGCCGCCACGCGGGTGCCTGCCCAGTTGGTTGGGTCGGTAGCTGCATGCGAACGGCGGTGGAGGTTTCACTGGCGTGGGCCTGATGGTGGCCCAATGGGTGTTCTTGGCGAGGGCCTTGCCGGGGCCCCGGGAAGGGTCTTGCCGTGGCGCCTCCTGTCATCCCCGGCAAGGCTCTTGCTGGGGGCCTTGTGGTCCTCTTTGGCTGGGATCCCGCCAAGGATCATCATATTCTAAAGGGTGTATCTGATCTCGAATTCCTTCACAAAGATCTGCATGCCACCACGGGGATGTCTCCCGAATCCTTGCCCCATGGGGGCGGTGGACTCAAGGGTGACTCACTCCGTAGGTGTGGGGCGAGCTACCACGGCAAGGGTCTTGCCGGGTTTGCTAAAACTGCCTCCCGGCAAGGATCTTGCCGGGGGGGTCTGCTTCATCCCCTTTGCTCTTTGTGGTCTTGGTCTTGGCGTCATTCTGCTTCTCCTGAGCTTCGGCCTTACCTTGGCTCTCCTCCCTTGCCTTGCTCAGTGTGGTGGTGCCCGTGGCTCAGACTGCCCGTGCAGAGTTATAGGGGTACAAAAAGCGTACCCCTCTTTTTGTACACCGACATGAGCCCCCGGTCCTAGGCCACACGTAAGCGCAATCGCGTCATTGGGCTAGGTCCAAAAACGGTGCGCGGGCAGGCGGGGCGGTTTTTACGGCGGTAAGTCTCTTCGCGCGCTGCGCTTCCCATGTTTCCCGCGTGTGGCACGGCATGGGGAGGCGTGTGTGACGTGGGCGGCATGCGTGGGGCTGAGCTCCGCATGCTTGCGTCAGATCGTAGTAAAGGGGACGGTTCGCGCCTTCCCAATAAATGGAGGGAGGCGTGGAGGCACGGCCCATTTACTGAACAGGGCCTAGGCGTGGTCTTCAAGGCGTCCACTCCCCACGATCACGGGGTGGGGAGAGGTCGCCTCACCCATCGCCTCGGTCCTGCACGCTTGCCACGTGGCTCTAACGCGCTTGGGGTGGTGAACGGTGGAGGCGGGAAACCAGGCCGCCGCGGGCTGGGGCGGCGGGTCGGTCCCAGTTCCCTGCGCCTTTCGCGTCTTGATTGGCTGAGCGGAGCGGCCGAGCCCCCACCCCGTTCCTTTATAAAGAGCGGGAGGGGGGTGGCGTCCCGCATTCCTTCATCTCCTCCTTCCTTCAGCTTCTGCTCCCCCCTTCCATCCGTCATGGAGACAGGGAATCCTGGTCCTTCAACGGTGGTAGCGAGGGTCGCCACTCGACAACGCGTCCCTCCTTATCCTGCACCCGCGGTGGCAGAGCCAGCCGTGAGGGGAAGGGGGAGGGGGCGAGGCCGTGGGCGAGGCCGAGGCGCTCGGGGAAGAGGAGTACGGGGCGGCGCGCCGGCCTCGCCTCCGCCAGCAGTTCCTCCCCCCGTGGAGGGCCACGTTGGGGATGACCCTTGCGAGTTCTTCGTCACGCTACGTCGGCCGCCTCGCCGTCGCCTTTGTCTCCCGACTCCATTCGCGCGGGAGATGGAGCAAGATCCGCCGGAGTCTTTGTGGCTACACGTGAGGGGCTGCGCGATCAGTGGCACGCGGGCCCGCGTCGATTTCCCCGCCCCTCACGTGATGTATCTCTGTCGGGGATGGAAGACATTTGGCCATATCCACCGCTTGACGGCGGGGCTCACTCTCTATTTTAAGCTAATGGAGGGTGGCCTTCTCTCCGTCAAGGTCTTTGGGTGCTTCGGGACCCGTGCAAGATGCTGCGTGGAGAGCTCTTTTGGTAGTGAAGACTCCTCCTCGGGCGGGAGTGACGAGGAGGACAGCGGCAGCGATGATGAGGGTAGTAGGCGGCAGGATGATGGGTCCGATTAGGTGTCGAGTGCCACTCCGTGTGGCACCGGCGACCCCATCATCCGCGTCGCCGGCTCCCTGAACTTCCCGGGGTCGTCTCCTTGGGCGGCTGGCGTTGGGAGGCTGTGAAAGAGGAAGAGGGCGGGCGGCAAGGCCGTGAAATCGGAGTACGCGGGCACCGATGCCTTCGAAGCGTGCTGACGTCCTGCCGCCTCGTCTTCGAGCTCTGCTTTCGGTGCCGCCATCACCATCTAGCCTTCGGATGGCCACCGAGATGTTTTCTTGGTGTCTTATGCCGCCCGTAGCTCGCCTAGGCGCCCCTTTTGCCCTTTTCGCCTCCTTGACCTGCCTCCTGAGGAGAGGGACAAGAAAGGGATTACGGGCATCTTACCTCCTTTTAGTTTGTAAGCCTTCGGGCCTTAGCTGAATTTAAAACTTGTAATCCCATCATTCATGTTTTTCATTCCCTATGGATTGTACCTGAGTGGAATGTTTTAATGAAAAAGGGATGCTTGCCGGGTCATTTGTTCGTGGGTAGAACCCATGACAAGGAGTAAATCCTTGATATCTTTAAGATAAACATTTCCTTGCCCGGCAATAGGCCTTGCCGTCTCCCCACTTCGCTCGACCTTTCTCACACCTTTGGCGGAGGCAGGGATGTGGTGGGTTCAGGCTCCTTGTTTCATCCTCTCGCTGCCGTGACTACGACCAAACCTGGCCCCTGGAACGAGCCCTATGGCCTAGAGTTAGGGGAGCATGGTAGTTTTTTAAAAAATGAGGTTTCACATACCTTAGTCCATAAGGGAATGCATGATAAGGGATGAAGAACTTATATGAAGCTGTAGCCCCCGGCAACTCTGGTTTGCCGTGGGTGAATCTTTGCTCTTGCAGCCCCGGGCAATACTGGCTTGCCGGGGTGTAGATGCTGGTCTGTCCCTCTTCTCTTTTTCGTCCTCAAGTGATCCGGCATGGATACCTGTGAGTCTTGCAAACCAAAGAAGACGAAAGAACGGCAAAGAGACACACACACTCAACCTCTAAGCTAGCGGTTAGTCGCCGCTAAGCACTATCAACCCTAACCAAGGACGAGACTCGACCTAGCATGAATGCTATAACTTAGGGTGCCAGCGCTTCATTTATTTATGCTCAGGGTCTGCGCCTGGCTTTGTACAAAGGGTTACATGCATCATCGGCAATCCTTGTACAAAAGGTGGCTTGCCGGGGGGCCCGGCAAGCCGCGCCTCATGGGTAAAACTTGCGAAGATGCTCAATGTTCCAGGAGTTACTCACCGGAACGGCATCTTCAGTCACCAGGCGGACTGCGCCAGGCTTGGTGACTCGTATTACCCGATAAGGGCCTGCCCACTTTGGCGTCAACTTGTTGGAATTCTTGGCCGATTGAGCGCGCCAAAGGACAAGGTCGCCTTCCTCAAGGCCTCGGGCATGAACCTTGCGGCTATGGTAGTGGCGCAAGGCTTGCTGGTAGCGTGCTGGTTTCACAGCCGCCCGAAGACGATCTTCCTCAAGGTGCATTGCGTCATCTTGCCGCAGTTGCTCTTGCTCAAGCTCATCATAAGCGAGCACTCGAGGTGATCCGTATATGAGTTCAGTGGGGAGAACTGCTTCTGCCCCGTATACCAGGGCAAAAGGTGTCTGGCCGGTGGCTCGATTTGGCGTCGTCCTGATCGACCAAAGAGCCGTCGACAACTCATCAATCCAGCGCCTTCCACTGTTGTGCAGCCTGTCAAAGGTCTTGGTCCTTAAGCCTCGCAGTACTTCAGCGTTTGCCCTCTCAGCTTGACCATTGCTTCGTGGGTGAGCAATGGATGCGAAACAGACTTTGCTGCCGAGGTCTTAGATATATTGCATGAAGGTGCAGCTTGTGAACTGTGTGCCGTTATCGGTGATGACCCTATTGGGTACACGAAAACGGCACATTAGTCCCTTGAAGAACTTGACGTCTAACTGAGCTGTGACTTTCCTCACTACCTCCACCTCCGGCCACTTTGTGAACTTGTCGATTGCAACGTACAAGTACTCAAAGCCCCCGACAGCGCGGGGGAAAGGGCCCAGTATGTTGAGCCCCCAGACCGAGAAGGGCCAAGAGAGAGGAATGGTTTGAAGGGCTTGAACCGGCTGATGAAGCTTCTTTGAATGGAACTGACACGCTTCACACCTGGTGACTAGTGTCGTCACATCCTGGAGGGTGGTGGGCCAGAAGAAGGCTTGCCGAAATGCCTTGCCGGCAAGGGCCCTTGACCCGATGTGGGACCCACATATGCCTCCATGTATCTCCGCCAAAAGCTCCAGTCCTTCCTCCCGAGGGATACGCTTCAATTTCACACCGTTCGGCCTCTTTCTGTACAGGACGTCATTGACGAACTGGTACATGGTCGAGCGACGGGCTATCTTTTCCGCTTCTTCCCGCTCTTCAGGAAGTTCGCCTGTTTGGAGGAATCGGACGGTATGTTGTGCCCACGCTGGAGCCTGGGGCTCGACGGCGAGGACTAAAGGCATTTCCTCCGCTATAGGAGCGGCTATCTCGACGGCAAGAGCTTGAAGCTCCGCCGGAGCTAGCAGTCCTGTGGCGGGCTTAGTGTCCCTGGCAACATCCTTGCTGGCGGCTCCGGGGACCTCGGCGGGAAAGTACTTGCCAGGTCCTGATTTCCTCCTCTTGTTCTGCTCTGTTGATGGATCAACGGATGGCTGAGTTAGCTGGAGCACAAAGGTACCTGGTTCCACAGGTAGCTTGAGGGCAGTGCGTTTTGACAGGTAATCGGCGATATCGTTCTCCGCTTGGGGAACGTATTCAGCCTGTATACCGTCGAAACGCTCTTCCAGCTTTCTCACTTCATCGACGTAGGCCTTCATCAACGGGCTCCGGTAGTCCTTGTTGACTTGCTTGACGACGAGCTGCGAGTCGCCCCTGACGATGAGCTTCTTGATTCTGAGGTCTGCCGCGATCCTAAGACCGGCAAGTAGCCCTTCGTACTGTGCCGTATTGTTTTTTGACACCTCCCTGGGGAAGTGCATCTAGATCACGTACTTGAGGTGCTCTCCGGTGGGCGCGACAAGCAGTACGCCAGCCCCGGCACCATGTAAGGAGAAAGCTCCATCAAAGTACATGATCCAACTGCAACTTGCCTCCTTGCCGGGGAGAGCGGTCTCTTGGGCTTCTTCGTCAGGCGTTGCGGTCCATTCTGTAATGAACTCCACCAGGACTCGGCTCTAAATCGCCGAAGTACTTTGAAACTTGAGGCCAAAGTTGGGCAGCTCCAGTGCCCATTCCACAATTCTTCCCGTTGCATCTAGATTGTGCAATATCCGTTGCAGAGGGAGGCGAGTGACGACAGTGATCTCGTGTGCCTGGAAGTAGTGATGCAGCTTCCTCGAGGCCATAAGAAGGCCGAAGAGCAGTTTCTGCACGCCGGAGTACCTTGATCTAGCTCCCTGCAGGAGGGAACTAACAAAGTAGACCAGGTGCTGCATCATTTTATTCTTCGGTGGCACTTCAATTGGTTGTGTTGTCTCTGCCTTGGTGGTGTCGGGCTCTGTCTCTGCGCCACTAGTGCGGCGCTGACCACCTGGTTCGTTGCCGCCAGGTACAGCAGCAACGGCTCCTGTGGCCTAGGCGCAACTAGTATTGGCGCGGAGGAGAGGTACTTCTTCAAATCTTGCAATGCTTCTTCGGCTTATGGCGTCCACTCCATCAGGCCCGCCTTTTTCAGGATCTTGAAAAAGGGAAGGGCGTGCTCGGCGGACTTGGAAATGAATCTGCCCATGGCAGCGACGCAACCAGCAAGCCGACACACATCCTTGATTCGCTTGGGTGCTTCAATCTGCTCTATAGCTTTGATCTTGTCCGGATTGGCCTCTATCCCACGTTGTGATACAAAGAACCCGAGAAGCTTGCCGGACGGGACGCCAAAGACGCACTTCTCAGGGTTCAGCTTGAGATTGATCTTGCGCAGGTTTGCAAATGTTTCTTGCAAATCCGGTATGAGGGTTGCCCTGTCCTTAGATTTGACCACTATGTCATCCATATAAGCCTCCATATTTCTATGGAGCTGGGGTTCAAAACCAATCTGGACCACCCTTGCAAACGTCGAACCTGCACTCTTCAGCCCGAAAGGCATCCGCATGAAACAATACGTACCACATGGGGTGATGAATGCTGTTTTCTCTTCGTCTTCTCTTGGCATGAAGATCTGGTGGTAGCCGGAGTAGGCATCGAGGAATGACAACAGATCACACCCAGCTGTGGAGTCAACAATCTGGTCGATCCACGGCAGCGGGAAGGGGTCCTTAGGACAAGCCTTATTGATATCTATGTAATCAATACACAGCCTCCACTTCCTATTAGTCTTGCGCACTATGACCGGATTGGCCAACCACGTTGGATGGAGCACTCCTCTTACCAAACCCGCTGCTTCTAGTTTCCGGATCTCCTTTGTGATGAACTCTTGTCGTTCCAAAGCTTGCTTTCTGACCTTCTGCTTGACGGGCCGCACATGAGGACAGACAACAAGGTGGTGCTCAATCACCTCCCTGGGAACGCCGGGGATGTCGGAAGCTTGCCATGCAAACACGTCGACATTCTCCCGCAGGAAGGTGACGAGCGCGTCTTCCTATTTGTCGTCAAGGGTGGAGCTTATGGTGAAAGCCCCTCCCGTGCCGTCCTCATTGACGGAAACCTTCTTGGTTCCCGGCGGTATGGCCCTGGGCTTCTTGTTTCTGCCAGTGGAGCTCTTTGGCATGTCCTCGGCGGGAGCGCTACACTCCGAAGAGGCGCGCTTGCCGGAGTGGGTGTCCGCGGTCTCACCGGTCTTCTTCTTCTTCTTCCCTCCCGGGGTCCCAGCGGCAGGAGCAAGTGCCCTAGTGGCAGCAGCTGCTGCAACTGCTTGCTGGTATAGTTGGTCAGCGCAAATCAGCGCATCTTTCTTATCAGAGGGAATGGTGATGATCGTCACAGGTCCTGGCATCTTCACGGTGTTGTAGGCGTAGTGTGACGCCGCCATGAACTTGGCCAGCACTGGGCGGCCAAGGATCCCGTTGTAGGGCAAGGGGATCTTGGCAACATCGAACACGATCCTCTCTGTCCTGTAGTTCAGATCGCTTCAAAAAGTCACGGGCAGCATGACCTTTCCCTTAGGTTGGCTTCTTCCCAGGTTGACCCCCTGAAACGTGCCCGTCTCCTCGAGGTCTCCATCAGGAATCTGCAGTTTCTCGATCACGGCAGGCGAGATCAAGTTCAGAGCGGCCTCGCCATCGACTAGCATCTTTGTCACCTTGATATTGCGTATTGTTGGTGAAACCAACAATGGCAAGCACCCGACCACAGTAGTGCGATCAGAGTGATCCTCAGTGTCAAAAATGATAGGTGTGCTGGACCACTTCAGCGGCCTTTGGGCATCAAACGACTGCTCTGACGCTGTAATCTCTCACGCCCACTGTTTAAGCTGGCGGAGAGAAGTATGCAGCGAGGCGCCGCCGTTGATGCACATGGCCTCTGTAGCTTTCTGAAACTCTTGGTCGCCGGATTCGTCGTCCTCTTCGTGATCGTCGTCTTCTGGCTTTTTGTCACGGCCCCGGGCGGGCCTCTCCTGTTGTTTATCCTTGCCACGACGGCCCGCCTGGCCGTCACGCTTCTTGCCGGACCCCTCAGTACCGTCTTGGCCCTTCTCCTTGTCCCGCCTCTCATATTCAACACTCTGCTTCTCAGCGAGGATCTCAACCTGTCGGCAGTCTTGGAGAGCATGGCCTTTGGTGCGATGGATCTTGCAGTATCGCTTTTTGGAGTCCCCTAGCTTCTCGGCAACCGCCATGGCTCGGCAGGCGACACATGCAGCAATTTCCTTGCCGGGGTCATCTGCCTTGGTTTTCTTGGTGGAGCCAGTATCACCAGATCCCTCGACGGCAAGCACGACTTTACCTTTGCGCTTCCTGTTGCGGCGCCGGCCCTTCTTCGCCGGGGCGGCAGTATCTTCATCTGAGGAGTCAGTTTCCGCGCCGGCGTCTTCGCCGGGGTACTTCCTTCCCTCTTCAGCCCGGGCACATCTGTCAGCAAGAACGTAGAGTTCTGCTACATCTTCCACCTTGTTCATTGCTAGCTCTTCGCGCATCTTGCGGTTACGCACGTTCTGATGGAATGCGCTAATGATGGCGGCAGGGTGAACATCAGGGATATTGTAATGTATCCGGCTGAACCTCTGTATATACTTACGGATACTCTCGCCTCCCTTTTGGGGAATGACGTGCAGGTCGCTCGCTTGGACATGGGCTTGGTGGCGTCCAGTAAAGGCGCCCAAAAACTCATGGCACAAATCCGACCAGGAGGAAATAGAGTCTACCGGCAAGTGCATCAACCATGACATGGCGTTGGGTTTAAGAGCCAATGGAAAGTAATTCGCAAGCACCTTATCTTCGCGGGCCCCGGCAGCTTGCATCGCAATGGTGTAGATGCTGAGGAACTCGGACGGGTGGGTCTTGCCGCTGTACTTTTCGCCCACATCAGGTTTGAAGGTGCGGTGAGTGGGCCACTGGAACTGCCGCAGCTCACGGGTAAAAGACGGACAGCCTACCTCGTAAGGTAGGCCTCCAGGGCTCTCCGGTGCTGAGTGGTTCATAGCAGGCCCTGCTCGCCTATCTGTCTGGTGGCGTGCTCCGTGCCGGCGCTCGATAGTGGTTCGAGCGTCTTCATGTTCTCGTTCCCGAAGTACTTGGCGCTGGTCACAGTGGGTCCACGGGTCAGACGATGCTATGGAGATTTCGTCGCCCGCAACATCGCGCCGGGCTGTCGTCCGCGGTACCGGGCGAGGAGGAGGCGAGTGCACCGTGGTCGCGGCGCCGCCGGCTTTCCTGCCACTGGTGCGTGGGACTTCGTCGGAGCATCGACCCGGGGGCTCCACCGGACTCGGTTCGTCTTTGTTGGCCACTGCAACAAGGCTTCGGATAGTGGCTCTCCATTCGTCGAGTTTCCTGGTAGTGGGAGGAAAATCGAGGAGCAACTGCGCGCGCGCCAGGGCTTCTGCTGGCGTCCATGGTAGCAAAACCTGCACGGATTGCGACACGCTTTGACTTCTGACCATGTCAGAAGGAGCTCTATCATGACCCCGCGGTCGCATGCCATCTTCACCAGCGCCTCGGCGAGCGGGCAGGTCTTCTACCTCCCAGGAGTGCCGCTCGGGGCTCTTCCCGCGGCGATGCCCGGGGTCTTCGACGTGATTGTGCCGTTCGTCGCGCGCCGCTTGAGAGGAGCGCGCCGTCGGCGCCGGCGTGGGAGTCTTGGAAGCCCTCGCATCGCCTTCGGGCGGGGCGGTAGCGATCTTGGAAGGCCCCGCGCCATCCGCGGAGGGCCTGGCTCCATCTTTGGATTTGGCGGCGTGCGGCCCGTTACCAGGCGCATGAACATCGCCGCCTCCCAAACTCCGGCTGCTGGGACGGTGTTGGTGTTTGCGAACGGTGCCCCGGGTCCTTTCTGCGACCGGTCTGCTGCTCGCCCGCGTCAGGACGGGATGTCCGGCTCCCGACGGGCCAACCGCCATCGTCGTCTTCTTCTTGGGCACCATGACGATGAAGAAGCATCGAACTAACTGCTAAAGCCGATTCTCACAACTGTGCCCCCTACCTGGCACGCCAAAGATGTCAGTGGGAACGACACCTATGGGATCACAAGAATCCCTACTACGGTTGCGGGGCACGGGGTCGTGAGAAGAGCGGATCAAACAGATAGCACACGGTTCGTTTATCCAGGTTCGGGCCGCGGGGATGCGTAAAACCCTACTCCTGCTTTGGTGGATTGTATATTTGTGTTCTTGAGCTAGCTATGGGGCGTGAGGAGCTCCAAAAAGCCGAATCCTACTCCTGGTCGCCTTGGGCCTCCTTTTATAGGAAAGGGGTTGCCACAGTAGTACCAGGAGGTGGAAAGGGAAACAGTGATGCGAGGTAATACCTTGCATTACATGACAAGGCGCAATTAAAGCGTCTTGCCCAGGTGTCCTTGCTTTATCGGGGACGGGGGAGAGCCCTGTCTCGTCCGTCGCTGCTCCCTTTCGCGTTGACACGCTCCCTGGCTAGCGGCACCCGCGGTGCCATGTAGGCAGGCAGGCAGCTGAGGTGGCGTAGTGGTGGGTCTCCACGAAGATCTGCATGCCGCCACGCAGGTGCCTGCCCAGCTGGTTGGGTCGGCAGCTGCATGCGAAAGGCGGTGGAGGATTGACTGGCGTGGGCCTGATGGTGGCCCAACGGGTGTTCTTGGCAAGGGCCTTGCCGGGGCCCCGACATGGTTTGCCGTGGCGCCTGCTGTCATCCCCGGCAAGGCTCTTGCCGGGGGCCTTGTGGTCCTCTTTGGCTGGGATCCCGCCAAGGATCATCATCTTCTAAAGGGTGTATCTGATCTCGAATGTCTTCACAAAGATCTGCATGCCACCACGGGGATGTCTCCCGAATCCTTGCCCCATGGGGGTAGTCGACTCAAGGGTGACTCACTCCGTAGGTGTGGGGCAAGCTGCCACGGCAAGGGTCTTGCCGGGTTTGCTAAAACCGCCTCCCGGCAAGGATCTTGCCGGGGGGGTCTGCTTCGTCCCCTTTGCTCTTTGTGGTCTTGGTCTTGGCGTCGTTCTGCTTCTCCTGAGGTTTGGCCTTACCTTGGCTCACCTCCCTTGCGTTGCTCGGTGTGGTGGTGCCCGTGGCTCAGACTGCCCGTGCACAGTTATAGGGGTACAAAAAGCGTACCCCTCTTTTTGTACACCGACAATGCATAAATGAGTTTTGAAGAGCAAATTTTATTCCTTTTTCTTGTGGGTTTGACTTGACAAGGCAAAAATCAAGAAAGAGGAAGGAAAAGAGTAAGGAAGGCGATGATGGTGGTCCTCTGCAGCAACGTAAATGGAGCATCTGTACCGATTCTCCTTGTACTGATAGTGCATTACAAGGTCCAAGTCTCCGCTCCCCTACTCCACCATCCAAGGTGCTTGCTCTAACTTGGCAGTGTGATATCTGGTTGCATGTTGCATATGGTGTCTAGCTCGTATTGCTCCTAATTAGTGTAAACTGCATCTGCTTAGCTTACACATGATACATGTGAATATGACATACTTTCCTGTTTTTGGTACATACTATATCTTACGATAAGTCACCTTTAAGTTGCGTCAAGACTAGTCACATTAGTGAAACAAGTGATTCGCTGACATTCAATTCAAATAGAAAGAGTAGTCACAGCTGCGACAAGTTGCTCTAAGAGGAAGGAGTTGTGCCACTGTGATATTGGTTGTGTCTTGCATATGATTTCTAGCATGTACTGCTTCTAATTTGTTGAAACGCCATATAGTTTGAACTTGGCAGAGTGATATTGGTTGCATCTTTCATATGGTGTCTAGCTTGCAGTGCTTCTAATTTGTTGAAATGCCTTCTGCTTAGTTACCACATCATAGGTGTGAATATGCCACACCATACTGTTTTTCATACATATTCCATCCTCGCATCATGTGTTTGCCTTTCATCCGAGTAGTGTTCGTCACTATCATGCATGAATGAGTTCTGAAGAGCGAATTTTATTCCTTTTTCTTATCGGTTTGACTTCACAATGTAAAATCATTACAGCTAAAGGAAATTAGCCCGACAGTGGATGATGGTGGTCCTTCAGCAACTCAAACAGGGGGTCTCTACAGATTCTACTCCGCCATCCTCCCAACAAGATTCGCAAGACAACACAAGGATGGACTGTCAACGTAGCTGTGTAGATGATGAGCACATCTCCCCTACTCCACCATCACAGGTGCTTCCTCTAACTTGACACTATTATATGTGGTTGCATGTTGCGTATGATGTCTAGCTTGTATTGCTTCTAACTTGAATTGCATCTGGTTACTTTACACATAATGCATGTGAATATGACACGTGTTCCTGTTTCTAGAACATACGTGTACATGATGAGCACATCTCCCCTACTCCATCACAGGTGTTGGCTCTTACTTGGCACTATTATATGTGGTTCCATGTTGCGTATGATGTCTAGCTTGTATTTCTTCTAACTTTGTTGAATTGCATTTGCTTACTTTACACATAATGCCTGTGAATATGACATGTGTTCCTGTTTCTACATCAGACTACTGTTCTTGCATATCTCGCATCAGTCACTTACACATAATGCCTGTTAATACGTGGTTGCATTTTCCGTATGATGTCTAGTTTGTATTGCTTATGATTATGTTGAATTGCATCTGCGTAGCTTACAACTTATACCTGCAACGATCACTTACCCGTAAGACACATTTAACTTGGGACTGTGATGTAGGTTGCATCTTGCATTGTCTTCTAGCTTGTACTGCTTCTAATTTCCTGAAATGGCACTTACGACGAGACACTTTTTACCTGATAGAGTGATATTGGTTGCATGTTTATATGGTGCCTAGCTTTCATTTCTTCTAATTTTGTTGAAATGCCTTCCGCTTACTGTTTTTTCATACATATTCCATCCTCCTATCGTACGTGTGAATATGAAATGCTGTCTTTTTTTGTATATATTCCATCCTCCTATCCTGCACTTGCCTTACATCAAAGCAGTGTTCGTCTGTATCATGCATCAATCGGTTATGCAAAGCTAATTTTATTCATCTTCTTGTTGTTTTGACTTCATAAGGCAATATCAGAAAATAGGAAGGAAAATAGTAAGTTACGGGATGTTGGTGGTCCTCCGCACCGACACAAAGAGAGACTCTCTAGATTTGCCACTGCTACTGCTAATGAAGTTGATGTCCCAAGTCTACATGATGAGTTCATCTCCCGTACTCCACCATCGCAGGTTCTTGCTCTAAGTTGATAGTGTGATAATTGGTTTCATGTTGCATATGTTGTCTATCCTGTATTTCTTCTATTTTGATTAAATTGCACCTACTGAGTTTATACGTTATACATGTGCATATGACATGGCTTTCTGTGTCTAGAATACACTTCATCTATCTATCATACCATGTTCTTACATCAAAGTACTGCTATTGTGTATCCCGCATCAATCGCTCATGATTGGACGCTTTTAACATGGCAGTTTGATAGTGGTTGCATCTTGCATTGATTTCTATGTTGTACTGCTTCTAATTTTTCGAATTGCCACTTATGAAAAGACACTTTTAACTTGGCAGAGTAATATTGGTTGCATCTTTCATATGGTGTCTAGCTTGCATTACTTCTATTTTCTTGAAAATCCTTCTGCTTAGTTTGCACATCGTAGCTGTGAATATGTCATGCCATCCTGTTTTTCTTACATATTCCATCCTCATACTGTTGTCTTACATCAAAGTATTGCTTGTCTGTATCATGCATCAATGAGTTCTGAAGAGTGATTTTATTCTTTTGTGGTGTGGGTACAGCTTGACATGGAAAAGTCAAAAAAAGAGCGAGGAAAATAATATAGTAGGGAGTGCTGTTACTCGTCGGGTGAAATGGAAAAGGTTTTGCCGTCGAGATTCTGCTGGTACTTATAGTGCAGTAGAAGGTCCAAGTCCATCGGCTAAATCTACAAACACAGTATCACCTCCTCCACCAGCTGCAGCATCCGCTTCAACTGTACCAGCATCTCAACCAGTTACTCATTCGTTTGCTTCGTAACTGGCCAGTTCCCAAGCTGCCTTCACACCTAACACTACTTCCGAAGCACTGCTGACACAACAGGACTTGGCAAGATCAGATGAACATCATGAGCATCAACACCAAGACGGTACCTGACCGACTCAAGTTGCAGTTGCATGCTCCTTTATATGTACTCTTACAGTTTGATGTACACTAACACTTTCCATATTCATTGTTGAACTAGCACCACGGCGCAAGCGGAAACAGACATCAGGGATAATGCTTGACAAATTAACAAAATCTAAAGGAGGAAGAATGGAGATCCATTTTGAGGCAGGTTTAAAAAGGCCACGTGATGCTACAGAGTCAGCCAAGTTAGTATCAGAGGCAGTCGTTGCCGTTAGGTGTCATGCATGTATCCTCCCAACGTGGATCCAGTACAGGAATGAGAAAGACAATACCTAGTTTAACACCTTCCTTGACCATTTATTCGTAATTAATGTTATTCATCGCAATTAGTAATATTGTCTTGCTCTGTCCCATACTTTCTAGCTTCCTCCTAATAAGACTCACATTCTTTTTTCAATAGATGAGGTCCAAGTTGGATCTGAAAGATGATGCAAATAGACAAGCATGCACTCATGTTTTTAAGTCTGCTCTGCGACAGTATCGGTACCACCTTAGAAAATCTCACTTTGAAGGCAAGGCTAACAATGAAATCACCCAAACATCTCCAGTGGAATATATTACAGATAAAGACTGGACAACCCTCGTTAAACACTGGTCTGATCGAAAGTATCAGGTAGGCTATATGTATTTGATCAGACCACATATTGAACTTGTATTTATGTATGTGCCTTACAAGTGTATCTTCTTATAGGCTAACTGTTTGTAGAACAAAACCAGCCGTTCTAAAGTGAAATTCCAACAGACCACATGATCTCGTAGCTATATTGCACACTACGAGGCTCTTGTAAATGCCTTCTACTTCCTTCTTTTTTGTCCCATATTATCGTATCTATATTGACTTGTTCCAAATACAGAGGAAATCCCGTGCGGACCAAAAAGAACCTGAACCGAATGCAGTGCAAATCTTCAAGGATTGCCACACCAGCAAGATGAAGGGCATGAGCACACCAGTTCAAGCCGCTGTTGTAAGTCCTTACTCCTCCTGCCTTGAACTGATTGGTATTGTGATATGTTCATTTAACTACTTGGTTTGCAACCAATGTCAGTTACTCTGTTCACTTTTATTCACATTTGTCTTAACGTATCATTTCACCTTACATGGTTTAAAAGAGATGAAGGATATTCTTTTGGTCTTGATCTGTAATCTAGTTGTTATGTTCACGTGCGCACACAATGATAAAATAGCCTGTTTGTTTTATATCTGTTTGCCCATGATATGAACGATGTCATACTATGTTCATCCTACTTTAAACCATGTCTCTTTATCCTTAGATGTCAACGAATGTGAGGAAATAGACAATACAATAGGCATGCTACATGGACATATGTTCCGAAAGTGATTTTGTTATGTAGTTGGCACTACAAAACATGCTAATGTATTACAATAGTTCACCAAAATAAGTTAGGTATAAATGTTTAACCTACTTTGTTTGTTTTTATCTCATAAGTAACTTATCTGGTACACTAATCTACAAGTTCAAACTTTCAGGAAGCTATGGAACAAATGATTGAACATCCACAACCACCTGAAGGTGACGAGGCTACTACAGGCACAATGTCACCTCTTGCCGCAGTGCGTCGGTATCTCTCCACTAACAGTGCAAAAAGCACCTTCCTGCGTAATTCTGGGTTGGTTGTCAAGGTAACCTCGTCCAAATCGCCTACTGAACAAAATCTTCCTGCTAGACAGAGTGATATATCTGTGCTCCAAACACAAGTCCAATCCCTAATGGACGTTGTTTCGGAAACAAGAATAGTGGTTGAGAAATGTCATCAAGATATGAATGGTTTTGAAACCAGACTATCAGACATTCGCTTCGTTGTTCAAGAGCAATGGCGGAAAAAAGGTGGAGATCATGCTGCTCCATCAGATTCTACAGCCTGAAACATTAGCACTCAGGTCAAATGATCTGTGCTTCTATACATCTGATGGTGCTTTTATCTGGAAGGACTGTAAACTTTATACCAACATGCCTTTTGTTGTATGGTTGGAATTTATTTTGTTGTGATACAACATTTATGATGCTGCCTCAGGCTGCAGTAATTACGATGCTATTTTTGTATAGTGTAGGTTTATCTTAGTAATGTATTCGGCCGAAAGCTTCGTAGGATCCCAACATGCCAACATTCGTCGGGCCCATTCCAGTTGGGCTAAAAACGATTACGGGCCGAAATTGGCATGTAGCCTACTAAAAATATCTGGGCCTAAATCAACATAAGCTTTCATATTTTTCTGGTAGGCTTGTGGCCATAGTGGGCCTTTAGCAGGGCTAAACATAATTTGGGCCCTCAGTAAAAATAGGCCGTTTACAGGTGTAAATATCTCGAGCCCATAAAATACATGGGCGTTTAATAGACCGAAAGTGAGATTGGGCCCTGATTGTGCCAAATAACCCACTGGACTTTAACAGGCCGAAATTCAGACGGGCCGTAAATGCGCCGACCTAATACACGGGCCTTTAACAGGCCGGAACTTCGGTCGGGATAGATTATTGTCATTTATATATGGGCCGTTAATGGGCCTGATATGACGTTGGGCCACATATGGCCCATGGTTTACGTCCAGCGTTAACAGGCCGAAAATGACAACAGGCCGAAAGTGGCCCAAAGCTATAGTGGGCCTCTAATAGGCGGAATGTCAGACATGCCCGAATATGACCCAAATCCTTCACGGTCGTTTATGGGCCGAAAGTTTTGATGGCCTGTAAATGGGACCAAATGAACCCGGGCCTTTAATAGGCCGGAAATACACCGGCCCGTAATTCGGCCCAATTACTTAGCGGACTGTTAATGAGCCAGAAGTGACCATGGGCCGCGTTGATGACAAGTTTAGGACAGTCCGTTGATGGGCCGATTTGACAGAGAATGTTGGGCCTTTAGCTGGGCCGGCCCATTATGGTCGGCAGAATCTTGTGGGCCTTTAGCTGCGCCGTCCCATTGTGGTCCACAAAATCTTGTGGGCCTTTAGGTGGGCCAGCCCATTATGGTATGCAAAATCGTGTGGGCCTTTAGCTGGGCCGGCCCATTATGGTCCGCTAAATTTTGTGGGCCTTTAGCTGGGCCGGCCCATTATGGTCCGCTAAATCTTATGGGCCTTCGGTTGGGCTGGCGCATTTAATCTTTGTGGGCCACTTTTGGGCCGGTCCACGTGTCAACATATCATAGGCCCATCTCGACCTTTGGATGAGTGACACCTGTGCCAACGTGGAGCTGACGCGTGGATCCGTCAGCCAATGAGAATTTTACATGTGAAAAATCGGCATTGGTCGTGGCTGTTAACGGGTTATCGGATCCAAAATCCGACCTGATAGCTTAACGACGTTCCGTTACGGTGGATGCCACGTGTCGGTCACCCTTGACGAAAGCACTTATGTGACGCGCGATTTATCATCATGGAAGTGGACACTTCCGTGATGATAATTTTGGCAATGTCATGGAACACTTCTACGACATCACAGGTATGACTATCTTGATTCTATCATAAATTTGTCATGGATGTACATGCATGACAGAAAACGCGACCTACTGTGCCAAACACGTATCATCACGGAAGTGTATTTTTTTGTAGTGGTAGTAGTAGTACAACTGTGGTACACTTGATGGTCAAAATACTATTATTCATCCGGTCCTCACAGTGAAGTGACAAGACCCTGCGCCCGAGGTGACACCAGTCCAGGCGGCGTGTTCGGGTTACCAAAGTCAGCCTCACCTTGTGCACTGTGCAGTCACTATCATCGCCGTTGTATAGCATGCCTCGCCGTGTCTCCCTCTCCCCTAGCACCACTCCATCTCCATCTCCGTCTCGCCGGAGATCCTGATGTCACTCTTCATTATCTCACTGTACCCCTGCATACCCTTGCATCGCTCGCCTCCCCAGTACAACTATTCCCTTGCTAGCCGCTCCAGCACTGACAGCCTTCTCCCCCGTAAATCAAGCCCCCAAACCCTACCTTCCAAACTCCACCATGGCCGAATGCGAACCGCGCAGGATCCATATGAGCCGCGATTGGAGCAATCTCCCCAGTGACGTCCTCGACCTCTGTTGTTCGTGTATGGATATGTTGAGCGCCTTGCGGCTGGCTGCATGCTCGAGGGGCATGCACACGACCATCATCGAAGCGAGGCCAAAGCATTTCAAGACACCCTGCTTGCTGCTATCTGGTCTTGCGAGATTGGCTCACCATGATACAGAGGCGTACATGATGCCCCTCGACTTCAATCCGTTCTCCATTAGCCGAAACTTCTTTTTCGGTATGTAGTAGGTCGCCATACATCATTTCCCCCGACTTCGATCCGATCACCATCGCCCAAAACTTCTTGGCAGGTATGTACTGGGTCGGCATGAACTCCCACTGGATGGCTGCCTTCAGAGAAGACGGTAAAAAGTTGGTGCTCATGTACTTCCAGACCTCCCATGAGATTATCCTTCCTCCATTGGATTATATAGAGTTTTACCATCGCGGTCCTAGTCATCTAGATAACCAGGTTAGTTGGATGGACCTTGTTTTGCAGAACATTGTAATCTGCCAAGTGCCCACATGACATGCGAATTACGTAGACTTCAAGCTAATTGCCTTGTTCGACCGCGGACTAGCCTATCTTTACGCCGGTGCCTTCTTTAGCTGGAGACAACCCAGCTCGCAGTGGATCATCGTCAAAGCTAATACACACTTGTGTGAAGCTATTCAACACAATGGCATCATCTACGCGATCGACAAAGCAGATGGCACCATGTATTGCTAGGACGACGCGTGTAAGTTGTTTCCGTCTCATGTTAATGATGCCGCCATGACACCATTTGAACTTTTTGTGATGATTGGCATATCCCTGTTTGAGAAGAATTTGAGTAGAACTATCACAATGTATTAGAGACGCCAGAAATCAGTTATATTTGGAATGAGTTAATTCATGCGATTGTGATCATGTCATTACAGCCAATTTGTACCCCGAAATAATCAAATGGTTAGGAATATATGGATATTCTCCTTATTTTAGAGTAATCTATGTACTACTACTAAATATGAGTGTGTATCAATGGCCATGTTGGTTTCCTCATTTTAATGATGTAGAAACATGCACCACACTGTTGGTTTCATCTAACCATACATTAGGGAAGTAAGTGTGCATATGGAGAACTCTATATTTGGAAGTAGTGAAATCATGTAATGCTTACCATGTGTACATACCTATATTCGCCCTTCAGCAATCAATGGCTAGAATAATATCCTCACAAAAATTTTACCCACATAACACGAGTATATAACAATGCATGGTCTGTTAGTTACCTTGAAGAATTTGTTTGTGAGGACAGAACATGATTCCATAACATGCATGACATGGTAGTTTCCTGTGAAGAATCGATTGCGAGATTACATGAGTATAACCATGCATGGAACTTCTATATTTTCGAACCCAGTATATATTTCCCTGTATTTTCCTCCCAGTTCCAACAGGGACATATCAATGTTGTTTCTTGCATTATCCTACCCAAACTCTGAACAATGCTGATCTTACATTAACAATGCTTGTCCTTTTTGATATGATGCAGTGTCCCTACAGTTACTTCCCTTTGTAATCACACCACCTTTGCCAAAAACAGGGAAGCACAACTGGTTCCTCGCTCGATCAGACAACAACAAAAGACTGATGATCATTCGGACACATGAGCCGGAAAAGTTATATTGCAAAAACCCCACTGTATACAAGCATCGTGAAATACTTGAGTATCTGGACAGTGGCTATTACGTCTATGAGTAGGATACCAGCTTGTTGGGGCGTTCAGGATTTTTTAGTTGGAGGCGGGTAAACAGCCTTGGTTCACACTCTCTGTTTCTCGGACTTAATTATCCGATTAACTAGGATATCACTGTTGGCAAGGAGGTAGAGAGGCTCTGTCTGCTATGGAAAACTGTGTCTACACGACGAGCCCTAGGAGTTCGGGAGCAAACTCCCCTGATTGTCAACGATAGAGCCTGCAGCCAAAAGAAGGTGAGAATGACAAAGGCATCCAGATTAACTTTGATCCTTGGATGTCTCAATTACGACAGGAAGTGATGTGGTACAAGCCTTCACATTGATAGGTAATTGGGCTGTTACGTCGAAAGGGTGGAGTACTGTTGTCTCCGGATCATTGGTCGCTGAAGCAGGGCTGCAAATTACGATTCTAGCTGCAGTGACCGTACAATGTCCATCCAACGGCCGTAGTGCTTCTTCAACCTCTGGTCTTCTTGCTCTAGCCGCCCAAAGCAGCACCGGTCGTGTTGTGTGCTCCTGCCTCCCGTGGTCGGCTGTGATGCCGCCGAGGCCTCATCGCCCCTACTACTCCAACCGCTAGCCAGACCATCCCTATACTCACCCACACCCCATGTTATTCTGTGGCAACGGTAGCCTCGCACCGCAGGCGAACCAGTGAACCCTTGTACTCCTCTCTGCGCGGGCTTCCACTGCCGCGTGTTTCCCGGCTCCGCATCGTCCCATTCCTACGCCTCGCCATCGTCGAACGCACTGGTGCTCTCAACGCGACGTGGTCAACGTGATCAAGGAACAGCTTCCATCGGACGTGGACTGTACATGGAGAGGCTGACAGTTTGGTCCACGACGGTAGCAAGGAAGTGCCTCCTTATTACGCGAAAAATAATGATTCCTCCACCTGACAGCAGGGACCCACCAGACGGGCCACCATATTTCGCAAAAAAACGTCTCCCACTGATTATTGGGACCCACCGGATGGGCCACCGCTGTCAGCTCGGACCCACCGGAAGTGCCTCCTTATTGCGCACAAAAAAATGAATACTCCCCCTGCTGGTTGGGACCCACCTTAATGGGAGGCCGACTTGTGGGCCTACTAAGTTGACGCGGATGGAGGGCTTTTTAAACTTAGTCAATATGAACGATTCTAGCTCCAGTGACCGTACGATGTCCATCGAACGGCCGTAGTGCTTCTTCAACCTCTGGTCTTCTTACTCCAGCCGCCCAAATCAGTGTCGCTCATGCCGCATGCTCCTACCTCCCGTGGCCGGTTGTGCTGCCACGGAGGCCTCACCACCCCCTACTATTCCCACCGCCGGCCAGGCCCTGCGGCAACGGCAACCTCACACCGCAGCCGAACCAGTGAACCATCGTACTCCTCTCCACACGGGCTTCCACCGCCGCATCTTCCCCGGCTCCGCATCGTCCCCTTCCTAGGCCTCACCGTCGTCCACCGCCCTGGTGCTCTCGGTGCGGTGTGGTCAATGTGGTCAAGGAATGGATTCCATCGAACGTGGACTGTACGTGGAGAGGCTAACAGCTGGGTCCACGACCGCAGCAAGGAATTGCCTCCTTATTACGCGTAAAATAATTATTCCTCCATCTGACAGCGGGGACCCATCGAACGGGCAACCGTATTTCATGAAAAAAAGGTGCCCCCCTGATTGCTGGGACCCACCAGCTACATCTTCGCACACAAGGAAGTGCGTCCGGGAAAAAAAATGATTCGCCTCCCAGACTGCTGGGACCCACCAGCTACACCTTCGCACGCAAGGAAGTGCCTGACAGTCAGGACCCACCTGGTCGAAGCGTACGTAGTGTTGTCATTCTGGTCGCGAACATGTACGTACATACTCGTCGATGTAGAGGCATGCACGTGTCATAGTAGAGGCACGCACGTAGCATGTACACGTATGTACAGCGACCAGTGTGCAAGAAAGAAAATATGGCCACATACATACATACGGGCAGGGTCTCGAATGCCTACTCGCGCATACTTACGGCTAGGGCTCGTGTACATGGCTGGGTCGGAACGGAGACACTAGGTCATCATCGTGTTCATGGGGAGCCAACCGGCTGTGTCAGAACGAAATGCGTCATCGTGTTCATCGGGAGGGCTTGGACGGAATAGCCGATGGAAACGAGGTCTGGCGTACCGCAGAACGGAGGAAACGGCCTTGTGTTCGACAGGCCACGTTCGAAATGGGATCATGTTCATCGGGAGGGGTCTAGCGTACCACAAAACGGAGGAAACGAACCTCCTACAGTCGAAACAGGGGCCCTCTTGATCGGGAGCGGTGTGGCGTACCGCAAAATGGAGGAAACGGACTTGTGTTGGAGCTCTACGGTCAAAATGGGGGTCCTGTTCATCGGGAGGGGTCTGGCGTACTGCAGAACGGGGCTCCACGGGATACTGTTCATCTCCCCCGTCGACCCCCTCCGGCCTCCACGGGCTACTGTTCATCCACCGTCGACCTCCTCCAGCATCCACCTGCGACTGCTCATCCATGGTCGACCTCCTCCAGCATCCACCTGCAACAGTGGCATGGCGGCGCTTGACGACCAGTTTGCCGGCAAAGTGCTGATGGTAACCATCAATGGTGACCGGCCTCCCGTCTCGTCGGACGACCTTGTCAAAGCTCTTGGCATTGAACACGGCATCCAAATAAGTGTCTTCCTCATCGAAGTCTGTCCGCTACCAGTTGATTTCTTCGTCAGGTTCCGGATAACTTTTGACGGCAGTCGTGTGTTCGAATCTTCCCGGCATTTGTTCTGCGATGGTGCGTTGGTGAGCTTTTATCAGTGGCACCCGGGATGGGGCTCGATGCCCTCTGAGTCTGAGTTTTTAACAAAGCTTACCTTCCCCGGCATGCCTCGACGTGCTTGGAACAGCGAGTCCATGAATGAGCTTATCAATGACCTTGGAGGTGAGCTCGTAAGTATGTTTGTTCCTTTAGACAGCTGGGCTCTGACGGTTATGGCATGGATGAAGAAGCCGTCCACCATATCGAAAGTGATTGGTGTTGAGATACTTGTGCAGGAACCGGGGTTCTACTATTCGTCGCCACCAAGGGCACCGTGGACCATGTTAGGGATGTACCTGTATCGAGTGTTCGTGCATGTCGAAGAAGTGGTCAATTCATCAATCGAAGTCCTGCCGCCGCCGCTGGTGCCAGGGTCCGTCGACAACCTCCATTATAGGAGTCAACGTTAGACTTTCCTCGTGTTTCTCGGAATGATGGATGGCACAGGGCCTACTCCATCGCATGGCGGAGGCCACTTCTTCTTTGGGAGAAGAGGCAGGGCTGGCTTCCTTGATGTGCTCTAATTTGAGGTAATAACTGAATCTTGTCAGATACTAGTTAAATCCAAGCTATGGGTGTGAAGCACTGATGTGCCAGTACATTTGATTGTGACATGTTCTAATTTTGTACCTGAACTTTTTTTAGAAAGGGCTGTACGTCAACTTATTGTGCTAGCAGAACTTATTGTGTTGTCTGTCTATTTTATTTGCACAACATTCAAGGGATGAACCGTTATGTACGAGTTCGTTGGTTTCAACATAGCCCTACCCATAGCGATCCACTGCTTCTATCCTAATTGTGCCGCCTGTGTGAAATTTTTGTATGCAAGTTCAGTGTGCTATGATGTTCTATATGATTGTGTCAACTATATAAGTTTTTACTGAGCATCAGCAATGCATATGGCTGAAAGATGTATTTACGAGCATCAACCGATGGGTCTCTCTCTCTCACATCAACACACATGCACACACGCACACATGCACAAGTGGGACCCGTTGAATTATTTCTTTGCTCGTGGCAGCTTTTAATTAGGTTCCACTGTAATCTAACTTTTTTCTTAAGTTATTAGTTGAGCTCAGTGACTTGAAAAAGTTGTACAGAAGCCTTGTTTGGGCCTTTCCGGCGTCGCTGAATGTGGGTTGAGTAGCCATGTTAGGTTGTATTGTATTACACAAGCCTTTTTTTTCAACTTCAGCAATGCAACTGGGTCGACAGTTGTACACAATATCCTGGTCAACTTGTTATTCTCCGCCCCGCTGGGCTGCAAACTTTCCTAGGAGGTATGCTTTAGGCTTAAGAAGAAAATGGACTTTGAGAAATAATAAATGCGATGTAATTATAATAACTGGGCGGTAACTATAAAAAATGCACCAAACGCGTAATTAGTTTAAAAAATATATTATTATTGGAATTTGAAAATTTAAATTTCATTACTTTTTGTGCGCGCAATATTTCGTTGGATTTTAACGTAATACAACTTTATTTTGAAATTATATTTAATCTGACTAGAAATTTCGAATAAAAATATTTCGAATCCCAGAAAAATGTGGGAATTTTTTTTGAATTCTGTTTTGAGCGGTTGGTTGAAATTATTAATCGTTGTCCTAGCTATAAAATGGGTTGTACTTTTAACAAACTGTAAATGGGCAGTAGTAAATTCCATTAGAATTAAAAAATGGGTTGTACATTCTTACAAATCGCAAATGGGCTATATGTTCTCTGCCACACACTTGTGGGCCTTCTAAGTTGATGCGTCCCCTAAAAAAACTAAGTTGACGCATATGCAAGGCTTTGTCAACAACACATTGTTCTGGCAGCTCTGTCCATTGGATGCCCATCCAATGGATGTCGTGCTTCTTCTTCAATCTCGGATATTCTTGCTTCAGCCGCCCAAAAATTGATTCCTCTCCCTGACATCTGAGCGCACCGTTTCGAAGGTTGACCTGTGGGCCTACTAAGTTGACACGTACCAAGGGCTTTGTCAACTTAGTCAATATAAACGATTCTAGCTGCAGTGACCGTACGATGTCCATCCAACGGCCGTAGTGCTTCTTCAACCTATGGTCTTCTTGCTCCAGCCGCCCAAAGCAGCGCCGGTCGTGCTGTGTGCTCCTGCCTCCCATGGCCGGCTGTGATGCCGCGGAGGCCTCATCGCCCCCTACTACTCCCACCGCTGGCCCGTCCATCCCTATACTCACCCACACCCGATGTTATTCTGCGGCGACGGTAGCCTCGCACCGCAGGTGAACTAGTGAACCTTCGTACTCCTCTCCGTGCGGGCTTCCATTGCCGCGTCTTCCCCGGCTCCGTGTCGTCCCCTTCCTAGGCCTCGCCATCGTCCAACGCCCTGGTGCTCTCGGCGCGGCGTGGTCAACATGGTCAAGGAATAACTTCCATCGGACGTGGACTATACGTGGAGAGGCTGGCAGTTTGTTCCACGACAGCAGCAAGGAAGTGCCTCCTTATTACGCGGAAAATAATGATTCCTCCACCTAACAGCAGGGACCCACTGGACAGTCCACCGTATTTTGTGAAAAAATGTTTCCTCCCTCATTGTTGGGACCCACTGGATGGGCCACCGTATAGCGTGAAAAAACGTCCCCCCCTGCCCCCCGCTGTCAGCTCGGACCCACCGGAAGTGCCTCCTTATTACGCACAAAAAAATGAATACTCCCCGTGCTGGTTGGGACCCACCTCAGTGGGAGGCTGACTTGTGGGCCTACTAAGTTGATGGGGATGGAGTGCTTTGTAAACTTAGTCAATATGAACAATTCTAGCTGCAGTGACCATACGATGTCCATCGGACGACCGTAGTGCTTCTTCAACCTCTGGTCTTCTTGCTCCAGTCGTCCAAAGCAGTACCGGTCATGCCGCATGCTCCTGCCTCCCGTGGCCTGTTGTGCTGCCGCGGAGACCTCACCGCCCGTACTATTCCCACCGCCGGCCAGGCCCTGCGGTGACGGCAGCCTCACACCGCAGCCGAACCAGTGAACCCTCATACTCCTCTCCACGCGGGCTTCCATTGCCGCGTCTTCCCCGGCTCTGCATCGTCCCCTTCCTAGGCCTCACCATCGTCCACCGCCCTGGTGCTCTCGGTGCGGCGTGGTCAACATGGTCAAGGAACGACTTCCATCGGACGTGGACTGTACGTGGAGAGGCTGACAGCTAGGTCCACGGCCGCAGCAAGGAAGTGCCTCCTTATTACGCGTAAAATAATTATTCCTCCACCTGACACCGGGGACCCACCGGACGGGAAACCGTATTTCAAGAAAAAAAAGGTTTCCCCTTGACTGCTGGGACCCACCAGCTGCATCTTCGCACGCATGGAAGTGCGTCCGGGCAAAAAAATACGATTTGCCTCCTTGACTGCTGGAACCCACCAGTTACATCTTCGCATGCAAGGAAGTGCCTGACAGTCGGGACCCACCTGGTCGAAGCATACGTAGCGTTATCATTCTGGTCGCGAACGTGTACGTACATACTCGTTGATGTAGAGGCGTGCATGTGTCGTAGTAGAGGCGCGCACGTAGCGTGTACACGTATGTACAGCGACCAGTGTGTAAGAAAGAAAAAATGGCCATGTACATACATACGGACAGGGTCTCGAACACCTACTCGCGCATACGTACGGCTAGGGCTCGTGTACATGGCTGGGTCGGAACGGAGAAACTACGTCGTCGTCGTGTTCATGGGGAGCCAACCGGCTGGGTCGGAACGGAATGCGTCGTCGTGTTCATCGGGAGGGCTTGGATGGAACAACCGATGGAAACGAGGCCTGGCGTACCGCAGAACGAAGGAAACGGCCTTGGGCTCGACCGGCCACGTTCGAAACGGGATCCTATTCATCAGGAGGGGTCTAGCGTACAACAAAATGGAGGAAACGGACCTCCTACGATCGAAACGGGGGTCCTGTTGATCGGGAGGGGTGTGGTGTACCGCAAAACAGAGGAAACGGACTTGTGTTGGAGCACGACGGTCAAAACGGGGGTCCTGTTCGTTGGGAGGGGTGTGGCGTACCGCAGAACGGGACTCCACGGGATACTGTTCATCTCCACCGTCGACCCCCTCCAGCCTCCATGGGCTACTGTTCATCCACCGTCGACCTCCTCCAGCCTCCACCTACGACTGTTCATCCACGGGCTCCTGTTCATCCAGCCTCCACCGCGTGCTACTCCACCGGCTACTGTTCAACCAGCCCTCTCCATGGGCTCCCGTTCAACCACCCCTCCACGGGCTACTGTTCGTCCAGCCCTCCACCATCTACTGTTCATCCTGCCCTCCACGGGGTGGTCCTGTTCATCCAGCCCTCCACGGGGTTCTGTTCATCCAGCCCCAACCGTCTCGATTGATCGGGGTCCTGTTAATCTAGAGGCAAAACCACGGGGTCCTGTTCATGCACCCCCACCGGGAACTGTTCATCCAAACCCCCCGGTAATGCTCACTGTTCATCCAGAGGTAGCATCGATCAACTTCAGTTAGCAGCAGTAGCGAAGGAATCGCTCAATGGAGTTCAGTTAACAGCCATTGATCGATCGCTCGGGTTCAGAAACATGTAGCCTACAATGCAATCGCTCGGGTTCAGTTTGAGCCCAACGCCTCGCTCGGATTCAGGTAGAGCCCAATGCCTCGCACCCACGCGCATGCGTGTACGAGAGAAACGCACATCGCTCGGCCCCAACCACCCACCGTAACCGGGAATACCCTGATATTGTCCTCACCCTCGCTTCGACCACGGGTTTTTCCATCATGGACGGCCCAAAGAATGTCATGCAGCCGCATCTCCGGCCCGCCTAGGACGAAAAGCCCATTTTCTGTGATGATTTTTTGTCATAGAAGTAGGACCACACCACATCTATGATGATACCATTGTCGGCGTTCTGGGAACACGGGTCGCCAGACTTACCTGCCTGCGGCGTGGCTCAAGGGGGGGCCCAGCACGACCCATCTTCATCAGCTCAAGCTCAAGACCCTCGCGAGGGGCCAAGATTCGCGGGGCGGACAACGGGAAGCTTTCTCAGAGGCAGCCTCATCAGGCAGGCTCGCAGGGAGGCGGAGAGATCAAGGCAGGGGTACCTCACGAGGAGCCTGTGATGCAGCCATGACGTTCGAGACCAGGAGGGCGCCATGCGGGCGCCGGCCTGCGTAGTGTCCTTGTTTCCCCTTTGGTGCAAAGGGGGCAAGCACAAGCCAAGGCGTCGGGCAAAGGTTACCATTCCGGTGAAACGAGACCAAGACCAGCATAGCAGCAGGATGGAGGTCACCGTGGAGCCCAAGACAGCGTCATCACCAGTACTTTTGGCAGTCGAAGACCACCTTTGGTCAGGATAACTTATACTAGATGTTGCCCTTCAAAGTGGCCAATTGTTGGCGCCCTCCCCACTCATTATTTGGGGAGAGGCCCAAGGCCTCTATAAATAGAGCTAGCCGCCACAGAGTAGAGGGACGGCTAGAGATCTGGGAGAACCCTAGCAGAGAGAGAGAGAGGGGGGGCTGAACTCTCTCTAGCAGTTCATCGCACCAGCTCAAGAACACCTCTTGCGAGGCTGTTCTTCCCTTGGTCTGTTCATCATCAACCCATGAGGCAATTCACCACACGACACACTGGAGTAGGGTATTACACCACAACGGTGGCCCGAACCAGTATAAATCTCCTGTCCCTTGTGTTGTTTGTTGTTTCCAGCTTAGATCACGCGAGGAGATTGGACGTAGATCGGTAGGGAGAGATCTCCGCACGCACCCCAGTGTTCGAACCTCAAGGGTCTGTCGGAACCTGAAATCCGACATTTGGCGCGCCAGGTAGGGGTGCGCCGGAATCCTTCCTCCTCTGCATCGCGTTCCGTCGCCTCGCCATTCAGATGTCAAGCAACCCGGCTGCCAACACCGACCGCTGGGCAGTGTGGCCCGCCCATGCCGTGTCACCGGCCCAGGGCGACCTCAACCTTCCGCCTCAGGCAGCCTGTGCTCCACAGGGCGCTGCGGGGCGTGGGCGATGTTGCCAGACGCCGCCTGCCCTCACACCACGGCAGGTGCGGGCCGCAGCAAGGGCCTCAAACCACACCACGGCCATGGCGCCGTACACTAGACAGGAGCAAGAAAACTCCAGGGCCGCGCTCACGGTGGCCCGAGAGCTGCTATAGTGTCGGCTGCTGGAGGGCGGCCGCGACGTATTGTTGGAGCGAGTCGCCGAGCACCTGGACGCCGCCGCCTTAGGGACACCTCCTTTCTGCGTCCAGCTGCCACCCCAGACCCAAGGCGGGCCGAATGGCGGCGTCGTGCACGCACACGCAACTTCCAGTGGACTCCAGGGCCCATTCAGCGTCAACACCCCCGCCGGCACCGCATGACAAGTCGCGCCGGCCTCTTCTCAGGCCAGGGAAGGTGTCAGTGTCAAAACCGGCGGATCTCGGGTACGGGCTCCTGAACTATGCGTCTAGGCCGGATGGTAACAGGAGGCAGGGGACACAAAGTTTTACCCAGGTTCGGGCCCTCTCGATGGATGTAAAACCCTACGTCCTGCTTGATTAAAATTGATGGTATGGGTATTACAAGAGTTGATCTACCACGAGATCAGAGAGGCTAAACCCTAGAAGCTAGCCTATGGTATGATTGTTGATGTGTCTGTTGTCCTACGTACTAAAACCCTACGGTTTATATAGACACCAGATAAGGTTAGGGTTACATAGAGTCGGTTATAATGGTAGGAGATCTGAACATCCGTATCGCCAAGCTTGCCTTCCACGCCAAGGAAAGTCCCTTCCGGACACGGGATGGAGTCTTCAATCTTATATCTTCATAGTCCAGGTGTCCGGCTGAAGGTATAGTCCGGCTATCCGAACACCCCCTAATCCAGGACTCCCTCAGTAGCCCCTGAACCAGGCTTCAATGACGACGAGTCCGGTACGCAAATTGTGTTCGGCATTGCAAGGCGGGTTCCTTCTCCAAATACTTCGTAGATGATCTTGAACACAAAGATAGTGTCCGGCTCTGCAAAATAAGTTTCCACATATTGCCATAGAGAGAATAATAATATTAACACAAATCTAATCTGCTGACGTATTCCGTGGTGCGACACGCCACGACCAAGCCTTTATCCCAATCGTTTCATTATCCCACCTTAGCGCGTTATGCGAGGCAGTTTCCTTGGCACGTCTTGTCAAAGCAGAGATCGTGTCCCCTTATTTCAGGATTCTCATCAATACGGGCGTGGGTAACCCAACCACGCCTTTGATTACGGTGCTTGGAGATAAGCAAGTTTTACCAGGCTGGTGGGGACACATAATTGCGTCCACCCATATAAGGGGATAAGGATCCACCTTTTTACCCACGCCTTCTTCCTCCTCTGCCTATCCATTCTTGCACACTCGAGCTCCAGCGCCCAAGTCCGCACTACCACCTCAACTCTCTCCAGTCATGTCCGGAGCAGGAGGTAAGTGGATGGTCTCCTCTGTCACGGACGGACACATCAAAAAGTTGTGGAAGGCCGGATATCTGGCCAACGACATAGAGCACCGACTCCCCGAGAAGGGGCAGCTCATCCCCACTCCTAGGCCCCATGAGAGGGTGGTATTTCTCCCCCATTTCCTTCGCGGATTGGGCTTTCCTCTACATCCATTTGTCCCGGGGCTTATGTTCTACTACGGCCTGGATTTCCACGATCTGGCCCCGAACTTCGTCCTCAACATCTTGGCATTTATCGTCGTGTGCGAGGCTTTCCTCCGCATCCACCCTCATTTCGGCTTATGGCTAAAGAACTTCAACGTCAAGCCGAAGGTGGTGCGCGGCAGCCAGGTGGAGTGCGGTGGTGCCATGGTTGGCAAGATGGCCAATGTCCTGTGGCTCGAGGGCTCCTTTGTGGAGACCCTGAAGGGGTGGCAATCGGGATGGATTTACATCAGCGAGCCGTGCGACCCTGAATGGGTCGCAGCCCCCGAGTTTCGGTCTGGACCCCCTACGCGGCTCAGCTCCTGGAAGGAGACCGGCCTGTCATGGGGTAAAAAAGGAGAGCTGACCGGACTCCAAACATGCATCCAAACCCTGGTGGACAAGAAGCTCAAGCTTATCAACGTAGTCCAGGTTATGCTTGTCCGCCTGATCCTCCCGTGTCAACGATGGGCCTTCAACCTGTGGGAGTTCGACCCAGCACAGCATCAAACTCTAAACAGGCTCTTCGAAACGATGTAAGAAGATGCCTGGAGGGTGCTTTTCAAGGGCGCCGAGGCTCCCGCATCCGCCGCCGAGGATCGCGGATTCAGTACTCAGCATCACGCTCATGCGGTAAGCCATTTTTGACTCTATGCGGGATCTGAGTTTCCTTATCTTTGATAGGATTGGGTAACGACGTCCCGACAGATCAACTGTCCGGCTCCTCTGCCCGAAGGCCCAGCGGACGCTCCCTTGGCGAAGCTGCTGGTTCCGGCGTCCTATGTGGTGCCTGAGAAGAAGGCCACGTAAAGGTCCATGGGGACTCGAAAGAGTGCCCGGCGTCAAGAGGTGTCGGATACGTCATCCGACGGTCCCGAAGTGCCTACCTCTCGTGAAGACGAGGAGGAAGAAGAAGAGACCTCTCCCCCTCCAGCGGGAGGAGAGAAGAAAAGGAAGGCCGCCCTCCCCGAGGAGGCCGGAGGGTCCATGAAGGGGAAAACCCTTCCTCCAGACTGCTCCACCGACGCCGATGACGACGAAGAGGAGTGGCAGCCCAGGGCCAAGCCCCTGGCGAAATCGTAAGTATCCGGATACCAGGGTAATTCATAGTATTCGTTTTTCACACAGCTTTTCCTTATGTCGAATATGTTTGTGCAGCCCACCCAAAGACCGGCTTGACGCATCGTCGAGCGGCTCGCTGGACCCATCGGAGGTGAACTCGCTTCCGACGGCTTCATCCCCCTGCCCTGCGGACGACACCGAAGTCTTGTCCCAACAGGTTCCAAGCCGGGAGGAGGTGGTCCTGGGGGCGCCGCAAGGCGACCTCCCGGACTCCAGGAGTAAAGGGGATGAAACTCCCCAGGGCTCCAAGTCCGGTTTAAGGCCGGACACAGCTCCGGAATCTTCAAGGGTTCCAGAGTCCAGCGGGCGACCTCCTTCCAAGAGGAACAAGCCTACCGTGTCGGTGACCTCCGCCCATCCGGAGGCGCCGGACAATATGTTGGAGGCGCTCCAAGGTGCCTCCATCGATGAGGGGCACCGCACTATTATGAGTGCAGTGATCCAGAAGGTTCAGTCCGCCAAAAGCGGACTGACTGAAGCTTGTACACTACTAGGAAAAGGCCTACTAATGGCGCACCGGTTTTGCCTACTAATGGTGCACTACCGGTGCGCCATTAGTATCACACCACTAGAATTTTTTACTAATGGCGCACCACTGGTGCGCCATTAGTATGTAACACCATGCGCCATTAGTATGCCTCCCGGGGGGCCATATGTAACCATCTGCTTTGTCATACTAATGGCGCACTCTGTCTTGATGCTCCATTAGTATCCTTTGGCATACTAATGGCGCACCTTGTGGTGATGCGCCATTAGTATGAATATTTGTTTTTTTTTACTTTTATGATTTTTGCACAGGTTACAAAATATATTAGTTGACAGAATATAGACAGTAGCACACAGCAACAGCAGATTCATCGAATACAATAGAAGATTAGTCTCCGAATACAATTCATCATATTAGTCTCCGAATTCAAAAGACGAACAAAGATAAAACATTACAAGTCTCGAGACCGCGAGTATCGAGTTTGTCTTCACATTACAAGTCGATATCGATCATCTAAACCACCATCACATAGAAGAGAGCTGCGGTCGTCACGATGAGCATCATCACGATCAAACTGGTCTTTATCTGGTTCCTCCAACGCTCCCTCCTCTCTCCCGCTAGATAGCGGGCGTATCTAGATGCGGCCTGCGCCCTAGTGGTGTACCCTTTGTAACTGTTACCGCTGAAATGGTGAACCTGTCTCCGACACTCCTCCCAGTCGTCGTAGACTCTGGGAACCTTACCCTTGTACACGACATACGACGGCATCTCTATGCACAAGCCAAACAACAGACAATACATACATAAGCAATATATAAGTATGCAACAAAAGGATCGGAAGAGAAAAGCAAGACATTAATAGCACAATTCATGGTCCTACTAATAAATACCATCGATTACATCTAAGTTGAACTACTGTCCAAACCAAAGAGAAATACAATTCATTAAAGTTTAATTACAACATGAGCCAATCAATGTTTCAGAACTACACATCACTACTTTCGACTCTACTCATGGACAGGAGCGTGGATGAAGCCGCCGTCTGTCGTGATGGTCATGAAATCGTGGGTGTTGTCAGCCTGCATTTGTAGCATTCTGTCTATCTCAATGTTGGACGGTTGATATCTGAGGAAGAACTGCCCCGAGGTATGAAGGACATCTTGATGGATGATGTCCGCAAACTCCGACTGGATGCGAAAGAATTCTTGTCTGATGTCCACGTCCTGGATTGCCGACAAGCTCGCGGCACAATCTTTGAGATTATTTGGTAGCAGAAAGTGATGATGGCACTACTAGAAAAAGGGCTATAGATGGGATTGACACTAATGGCGAACCAGACAAGCGGTGCGCCATTAGTGTATACTAATGGCGCACCACCTTCTGATACGCCATTAGAGTTGAAACTACTAATGGCGCACCTGGCCCAGGGTGTGCCATTAGTATCAATTTTTTTTAACTAGTGCGCCTGTCCAAACATACTAATGGCGCATCCAGACACAGTGCGCCATTACTAGTTGTAACTAGTAATGGCGCAACTGCCGGAAAGTGCGCCACTAATGTTGTTTTTTTATTATATTTTTTATTCCCTTTTTTGCAAAACTACTAATGGCGCACTGTTTCACCCTGCGCCATTACTAGTTTAAACTAGTAATGGCGCACTGTGGGACAATGCGCCATTAGTATGTTTTTTTTGCAAAACTACTAATGGCGCACCACCAGAAGGTGCGCCATTAGTAACCTGGATTACTAATGGCGCAATTAGAGTTGGTGCGCCATTAGTAAGTGGGCAGCAACAAGATATTTTGGACAGCCTCTCCTACCCACACTCACTTTCTCCCCACTTCATTCTATCCACCTCCTCCTTGTCTCGGGTGCCTCCTCTTTTCCACCTCATTTCCACCATAGATTCATTCAATTTAAGTGGTTAAATTACCTTGTTTTGATAGGTAAGTAAGGGGGGAAGCTATATTTATGTTGTTCTCCCTACAACAATGTGCACATGCACTTTTTATGGCCTAGCTAGATCTATGTATGTTCGTGGTGTTGCATATGTTTGTGGTGTTGCATATGTGTTTGTGTTTGGAGGTGTACCGGTATTTGAAATGCGATAGTTGCCAATATTTTGCCGAATGTTGATTCATTTCCGTTTCGGCGAGAATTTTGGCATTAAGCATTCTTTTTGGTCCTATTTTTAGGGAAAGTCATGCCAATTTTTTTCTTGGTTCTAAAATATCGTTTTTCTCTACCCCGCAGGCGACCATGGTCCGCATGATAACCGAAGGCATCATGAATAGGTTTTTGAGGTCCGCGAAGGCCGAGATGCTTCAAAAGAACGAGACGGAGATAAGATGTCCGTGTCAAAGATGCAAGCTGAAGAGCCTTATTGCGGACCCGGAATCCGGGCAGGTGCGGGACCACCTGCTCTTGCGTGGTTTCATGTATGGCTATTGGTGGCAAGGTGACGAAGATGATTACGAAGTCGTCCATGGGAGTCGGGCAAGAAATGAGGAAGGGCAGCAAGACAACCACCGCGCCTCGGGCGGGCGAGAAGACGAAGAATCCCCAGGAGATGATCACGACGGTGATGCTGTACATAGTCATCATGTAGAAGATGCAGGACATGATGATGAGGAAGATGCCAGAGCAGACGACGAGCATGATCATGAAGATGATGATGCCGGCGGAGCAGACGACGCAGGACCATCGATGGGCTGGGTGCAGGACCCTCATATTCAAGAGCTGCTTCTCAAGTGGATCAACTTGAGTTAGACACGGTTACTCCATTGTATGAAGGATGCAGGCCCGAGGATACCCGCCTGAAAGTAACGCTCATGGCTCTGGAGATGAAGGTAAAACACAAAATGACCGACGCATGCTTCAACGAGAACATGTCATTCTGGCACGAACGTCTTCCCAAGGGGAACAAGTGCCCGACCAGTTTGGAGGAGGCGAAGAAAATCGTGTGTCCTCTGGATTTACCGCACGTGAAATACCATGTGTGCATGAACAATTGCATCATTTATCGGGACGAGCACGCGGAGTCTACCATATGTCCGGTGTGCGGCGTCACTCGATACAAGAAGAGGAAGAAAGCTCCTCGAAAAGTGGTGTGGTACTTTCCGATCACTCCTCGTCTGCAGTGGTATTTCGCGGACCCTAAGGTATCAAAGCTCATGCGTTGGCACGCGAATAGGGAGGAGAAGAAGCGAGAAGATGACACAAATGATCCAGAGATAGATAAAAAAGACAAGATGCTGAGTCACCCTAAGGATGTGAGCCAGTGGAAAGCGTTGAACTTCGAAGACCTAGAATTTGGGAACGATCCAAGGAACATCATGCTGGGCGCGAGCACCGATGGAGTCAATCCGTTTGGCAGCCAGAGAAGCATACATAGCACCTGGCCTGTGTTTGTGTGGATGTACAACCTTCCCCCCTGGTTGTGCATGAAGAGGAAGTATATTCACATGAGTATGCTAATTGAAGGACCGAAACAACCAGGGAACGACATCAATCTATATCTGGGGCTACTGAAAGAGGAGCTTGACACACTGTGGAAAACACCAGCCAATACGTGGGACGCCGCAGAGAAAGAATATTTCCCTATGAGAGCCGCGCTGCTCACGACGGTGCACGACTATCTCGGTTACGGATATGTCGCGGGGCAGGTGGTCCACGGATTTTCTGGATGTGTCAGGTGCATGGATGACACAACGTATCGCCAGCTAGATAGAGATCCCGGGTCTTCGAAAACTGTCTTCATGCGACATCGAAGGTGGCTTCGCGACGATGACCCGTGGAGGAAATATTCTTTCTCTGCGGCGTCCCACGTATTGGCTGGCGTTTTCCACAGTGTGTCTAGCTCCTCTTTCAGCAGCCCCAGATACAGATTGATGTCGTTCCCTGGTTGTTTCGGCCCTTCAATTAGCATACTCATGTGAATGTACATCCTCTTCATGCACAACCAGGGGGGAAGGTTGTACATCCACACAAACACAGGCCATCTGCTATGTGTGCTTCTCTGGCTGCCAAACGGATTGACTCCATTGGTGCTCGCGCCCAGCATGATGTTCCTTGGATCCTTTCCAAATTCTGGGTATTCGAAGTTCAACGCTTGCCACTGGCTCGCATCCTTAGGGTGACTCAGCATCTTGTCCTTTTTATTTATCTTCCGATCATTTCCGTCATCTTCCGCTTCTTCTCCTCCCTATCCGCGTGCAAATGCAGGAGCTTTGCTACCTTAGGGTCCGCGAAATACCGCTGCAGACGAGGAGTGATCGGAAAGTACCACACCGATTTTCGAGGAGCTTTTTTCCTCTTCTTGTATCGAGTGACGTCGCACACGGGACATATGGTAGACTCCACGTGTTCGTCCCGATAAATGATGCAATTGTTCATGCACACATGGTATTTCACGTGCGGTAAATGCAGAGGACACACGATTTTCTTCGCCTCCTCGAAACTGGTCAGGCACTTGTTCCAATTGGGAAGACGTTCGTGCCAGAATGACATGTTCTCGTCAAAGCATGCATCGGTCATTTTGTGTTTTACCTTCATCTCCAGAGCCATGAGCGTTACTTTCAGGTGGGTATCCTCGGGCCTGCATCCTTCATACAATGGAGTAACCGCGTCTATCTCCAGTTGATCCAGCTTGGCTTTCTCTCGGGCGGCAGCTCTTGCGTTATCCGTCTGCTTGAGAAGCAGCTCTTGAATATGAGGGTCCTGCACCCAGCCTCCATCGTCGTCTGCTCCGGCATCTTCATCTTCATGATCATGCCCTTCGTCTTGATCTTCCTCATCATCATGTATGACATCTTCTACATGATGACTGTGTACAGCATCACCGTCGTGATCATGTCCTGGAGATTCTTCGTCTTCTCGCCCGCCCTCGCCGCGGTGGTACTTGTCTTGTTGCCCTTCCTCATTTCTTGCCCGGCCCCCATGGACGACTTCATAGTCATCTTCATCACCTTGCCACCGATAGCCATCCATGAAACCACGCAAGAGCAGGTGGTCCCGCACCTGCCCGGAATCCGGTTCCGCAATAAGGCTCTTCAGCTTGCATCTTCGACACGGACATCTTATCTCCGTCTCGTTCTTGGAAGCATCTCGGCCTTTGTGGAGCTCAAAAACCTATTCATGATGCCTTCGGTCATCGTGCGGACCATGGTCACCTGCGGGGTAGAGCAAAACGATATTTTAGAACCAAGCAAAATATTGGCAACTATCGCATTTCAAATACCGGTACGTGCAAACACAAACATATATGCAACACCACAAATACATGCAACACCACAAACATACGTAGATCTAGCTAGGCCACAAAAAGTGCATGTGCACGTTGTTGGAGCGAGCTAGGGAGAAAAAAAGTAGATCTACATCATGAAGATAGCTTTCCCCTTACTTACCTATCAAAAAAAGGTAATTTCACCACTTAATTTTGATGAATCTATGGTGGAAATGAGGTGAGGAGGAGGAGGCAGCCGAAAGCTTGGAGAAGGAGGTGGAGGGAATGAAGTGGGGAAAGTGAGTGGGTAGGTGTGGCTGTCCAAAATATCTTGTTGGGGTCCCAGGTTACTAACGGCGCACCGCCTGCAAATGTGCCATTAGTAACCCTGGTTACTAATGGCGCACCTGCAGGTGGTGCGCCATTAGTAATTTTGCAGAAAAGTAAAAAAAAATATATTAATGGCACACTTTTACAGGGTGCGCCATTAGTAGTTTAAAATAGTAATGGTGCACTGTGAGGCGGTGCTCCATTAGTAGTTTTGCAAAAAAAAGAATAAAAAAATGCAGTACTGGCGCACTCCCTGTCTGGTGCGCCATTACTAGTTAGAACTAGTAATGGTGCACTTCGGTAGGATGCGCCATTAGTATGTATGTAAAAATGAAAAAAAATTATCACTAGTGGCGCACCTATTTTCTGGTGCGCCATTAGTGTCTTCCACACTAATGGCGCATCACCAACTGGTGCGCCATTAGTTTATATATAGTAGTGGCGCACTACTTACCTGGTGCGCCATTAGTGTCAATCCTATCTATAGCCCTTTTCCTAGTAGTGGTACAAGCCTTTTAACAGGCTTTGAGGTAAGTAAAGAATGTTCAAATAATGTTACCGCATAGACAATAGCCCCTGATGCTCTGTTGGGCGTTCGGGAAGAAAAGCCGAATAGAGGATCAAAGAATTTGCAGGAGTCAAACAAAAGGAGTCAATATGCATATGCAAGCTTCTCTGCTAGCGTCCGCCGCACTGACTGCGAAACTGGACGTGCTGAAGCAGAGTCTTGAGGAGGCCGAGCAAGAGCTCGGGCGTGCCAAGAAGCAGCTCGAGGAGAAGGAAGGTAAGAAATACCCTGTTTGAATATGTATATAAAAAAGGTGCAATTGCAAAAAAAATGACAGGATTGACATGGCTATTGCAGGGGCCACATCTGAGGTGGCGACCCTTAAGCAAGCACTGCTCAAGGCCGAGAAGAGTGCGGCCGTGGAGCGCACCGAGCGGGAGTGGTATGAGGCTGAGGTTGGCAAGGTGCGGGAAGAGCTGCAGGTTCAAATGAAGAAACATGAGAGTTTGGAGCTTGACTCGAAGGCGCGAGCGTCCGAGCTTGCGGCAGCTATAGAAAATGCCAAGTCTGCCAAGGCCGAGTCCCAGAAGACCCTCTAGGAGTTGAATGAGGTGAAGAAGATTGCGGCGGGTAAGGCATTCTTTATGCAAAGCAAAACACATAAACGTGAGTTACCTGTTACTTACCCGAATCCGGAGATCTCCAGGAGCGTTCGCTGATGTTCCCCGGAGTGTATCTGATGCCGCCGCATTCTATCGAGCCGAGGAGGGCAGCTCGACGGAGAAGGTGTTCTGGTCTCAGTACGCTGAGGCCGGACACCCCGTGCCCCTGAGTGACCACCTGAAGCAACTGGTCGAGCTCCACAAGGCGGCAGAACAGGCCATGAAAGGCCTCCTAGTTCGGCTATGGCCTGGAGATGCTCCGCCTCGGAGCTATTTCGGGCTGGTGCGGCGGCTGGTGGAGGCCTGTCCGAGGCTTGAAGACATCAAGCGCTCCGTTTGCATTGAAGGTGCCCGTAGGGCCCTTGCCCGTGCTAAGGTGCACTGGGGCAAGCTGGATGCGGAGAAGCTTGTGAAGGACGGGCCACCTCCGGGGAAAGAGCATCGCAAGCCCGAGAATTATTATAAGGATGTTCTGAAGGGTGCCCGTCTTGTTGCGGATGAATGTACCAAGGATGTATTTTTTGAGTAAAACCCGCTCGTGTTATCATGTGCGCTGAAAACTTGTTCATATGCGCTAAGCAATGCTGCTTGAATTTAAAGTATTACCTTCTGGGCGGTTGTTTATCAATACTGAGAGATGGCGAGTCGTCGGCTTCTGCCCCCATGCCGCTAGTGCTGGGGTGTTCGGGGATAAACCTGGGCGCTCTTTTTCCCATGTTTGGGTCCTTCGAGGGAGGCGCTCAGCCCAATGAATGAGGGAATCAGACTATAATGCGTGAACACTCTCACTTAGCCATAGAATTCTATAATTTTAAATTTCGGCGAAGCCCCTAGTATTCGGTAGACCGATTTCGGGGCGCTATCCACGCCTTGGCCGGACAGAGCCGGTTCCTCGTCCGAAGTGGCATAAGTCTTTAGGGACTCGAAAAAACCTCTCGAACAGCGACCAGCTCTCGCTTCATAATGACAGTCAGTTTTAGCTTTCTCCACTGAGGTGCTCGGCCCAGCTCAACTGGGGTACAATCGCAGTGGTTCTCCTAGTGCTACCTTAGCCGATATAGTGGAACGTGAGGCACCAAAACGTAGGAGCTGGGCAAACCCAACTATTGACCCAAGACATGATTCGGAGCCGATGCATATAATGCTATAAGTTCGGGGTGCCACACTTGTTAAAGTTTTCGGACTTCTCACACCATGTTGAGGGGTACTGAAGCCCCTGGCGTATTTCGGCCGTACCAAAGTGTACGGGTGCAACATGTCATTTAAGGAACATATATATATATATATTAAAAAAAGGGTAATGCAAAAAATGGACAAAAGCTACGCATTGTTCACTGAAATAGCTGCGATCAAAGCAGAACGATACAAGTGATGCGATAAAAGAAAAGTTGGACTATTTAACATGTTTGCTTCAGGGGCAAGCTGTGGGATAGTATGCGAAATAGGTATACTGCTCGTGATAGAGACCACCTGGGATTTCCGTAATGCAGCATGGCTTGTCTGCTTCCCTGGTCCTTGCATTGTTTGTGCGGCAATTGAACTGCCGAACAAGCCTTCTGAAGAGTAGAGCCCTGGAAGTAAGAGAAAAGTATAAAAAAGGTCAGCAACCCCTGGTGCGGTTTAAGCCGTGTTTTGGGCGTGCCGTGATGGTGCCCCTCCCCCTTTGCCCATGGTATTTCTAGGGCGTAATTATGTATGCGAAGTACTAGCATCGCCTTTTTGCGGGGGTTGGGGTTGGGGACGCATTGCTACGCCTGCTCGAAACGTGCCAGGCGGTCTTGTTGTAGGTTACTCCGGGCGCGCTTGACTGTGTCCAGACGTTTAATGGCCGGACTGGAGAACTGCCTGGAGAGGCTACTTTGTGCTTCCGCTGCAAGGGCTACCATGTGCTCCTCCGTTAAGAAGGAGCGTTCGGTGTTTCCATTGACCGTAATTACTCCCCGAGGGCCTG
>NC_041386.1:55336684-55341944 GCF_002162155.2 Triticum dicoccoides | reverse complement strand
GCCCTGGAAGTAAGAGAAAAGTATAAAAAAGGTCAGCAACCCCTGGTGCGGTTTAAGCCGTGTTTTGGGCGTGCCGTGATGGTGCCCCTCCCCCTTTGCCCATGGTATTTCTAGGGCGTAATTATGTATGCGAAGTACTAGCATCGCCTTTTTGCGGGGGTTGGGGTTGGGGACGCATTGCTACGCCTGCTTGAAACGTGCCAGGCGGTCTTGTTGTAGGTTACTCCGGGCGCGCTTGACTGTGTCCAGACGTTTAATGGCCGGACTGGAGAACTGCCTGGAGAGGCTACTTTGTGCTTCCGCTGCAAGGGCTACCATGTGCTCCTCCGTTAAGAAGGAGCGTTCGGTGTTTCCATTGACCGTAATTACTCCCCGAGGGCCTGGCATCTTGAGCTTAAGGTATGCGTAGTGCGGGACCGCATTGAACTTGGCAAATGCGGTTCGCCCGAGAAGTGCATGGTAGCCACTACGGAACGGGACTATGTCGAAGATTAACTCCTCACTTCGGAAATTATCCGGAGATCCGAAGACCACTTCAAGTGTGACTAAGCCTGTGCAGCTAGCCTCTACACCTAGTATTATGCCTTTAAAGGTCATTTTGGTGGGCTTAATCCTCGAGGGATCTATGCCCATTTTTCGCACTGTATCCTGGTAAAGCAGGTTCAGGCTACTGCCGCCGTCCATAAGGACTCTAGTGAGATGAAATCCGTCAATAATTGGGTCAAGAACCAATGCGGTGAATCCGCCATGATGAATGCTAGTGGGATGGTCTCTTCGATCAAAGGGGATCGGGCAGGAGGACCTTGGGTTGAACTTTGGGGCGACTGGCTCTACCGCATATACGTCCCTTAACGCGCGCTTCCGCTCCCTTTTGGGGACGTGGGTGGCGTATATCATGTTCACCGTCCGCACTTGTGGGGAAAAACCCTTCTGTCCATTGTTGTTCGGCGGCCGGGGCTCCTCGTCGTCATCGCTATGCAACCCCTTGTCTTCATTGTCAGCGCTTAATCTGTCTGCCTGCTTGAACACCCAATAATCCATGTTGTTGTGATTGGCTGGCTTTTCGGGGGTGCCGTGTATTTGGCACAAGCGGTCGAGTATTCGGTCCAAGCTGGACGGGCCGCTAGGATTCCTTTTGAGATTTTTTTCGCTGACCAGATTTAGAGCCTCTGAATCTGGCATTAACTGCCATATCCTTAGCATTGTCGCCGTTGATGCGGCGCTTCTGTTGGTTGCGACGCGACCTGCCACTAACATCCCTGATGTCCGAACTACCAGGGTTCTTGGTCATATTGTTTCTACGAGCAAGCCAGCTATCCTCTCCCGCGCAAAAGAGGGTCATGAGTGTCGTGAGTGCTGCCATAGATTTCGGCTTCTCCTGTCCTAGGTGCCGAGCAAGCCACTCGTCACGGATATTATGCTTGAAGGCTGCTAAGGCCTCTACGTCCGGACAGTCGAGTATTTGATTTTTCTTTTTTAGGAACCGTGTCTAGAATTGCCTGGCCGATTCGTCTGGCTGCTGAATTACGTGGCTTAGGTCGTCAGCGTCTGGGGGTAGCACATAGGTGCCCTGGAAATTGTCGAGGAATGCGGCTTCCAGGTCCTCCCAATAGCTGATTGACCCTGTTGGCAGGCTGTTAAGCCACTGACGGGCTGGTCCTTTAAGCTTGAGTGGGAGGTATTTGATGGTGTGGAAATCATCGCCGCGGGCCATGTGGATATGAAGGAGATAATCCTCGATCCATATCACGGGATCTGTTGAGCCGTCATATGATTCGATGTTTACGGGTTTGAAACCCTCGGGGATTTGATGATCCATTATTTTGTCTTTGAAGCACAATGGGTGTGCAGCGCCTCTATACTGGGCGATATCATGACGTAGATCCAATGAGCTTTGTCTACTGTGTTCGGCCCTGCCGAATTTGTGGCCGGCGTGACGATTATCGTCTCGAGCCATGGGGTGCCTACGCGATCCGTAGATCGATCTTGTTTGCCTTGCCTTGTCCTCCAACATGTCTCGTAAGTCCCGCGCATATTCCCGTGCCTTGGTACGGGGTGCGACTTGGGTGGAGGGCCATGAGGCCTCTCTGCCGCGGCCACGAGGTGGCCTGTCGGCTGCGTCGAGTGCTTCCTCCTCTAATCGGGGTAGCAACCTGCGCTTCGGGTAGCACTTGGAGGGGCGTTCGGGTTTATGCTCTTCGGCCGCGAGGACTTCAGTCCATCTATCGACTAGCCGATCTTGATCAGCTTTAAGCTGCTACTGTTTTTTCTTGAGGTTTCTTGCCGTGGCCATAAGCCTACGTTGAAAACGCTCTTGTTCGACGGGATCCTCCGGCACAGTGAATTCATCATCGTCGAGGCTTGCCTCGTCTTCGGAGGGAGGCATACAATTATCGTCCTCGACCTCTCTGTCGGCCGCTCTCTCATGAGCACTAGAAGGGAAAAGCCTATACACAGAATCTTACCAGCAGCGCGCTTTAAAATCAGGCGCTGCTGCTAAGTAGTAGTACCGCGGGCCATGGAAACTCGCTGCTGAAACAAGTTTATCAGTAGCGCGTGCACTCCAAGAAGCGCTACTTCTAAAATTCCCACGACGCCGCCGCGAGGCCAGTTATAGCAGCAACGCGTTAAAATAAACAGTGCTACTGCTATGTAACGTAGCAGCAGCGCATTCAGGCAATAATCGCTACTACTAAATTAACTACAAAAATTTAGTCCCACCTCGCTCCGTGAATAGAGTTTTACCCACCTTAAATATGTTTCTTCTACAACTTTCACAAGCACTTGGTCTTCATTGAACTCTATGTGTAGGATCTGTGGCCGCAATAGGAGTCCTCGCCAGTTCTTAAAACAACCGGCGAGGATTCCTATTGACAAATCAGATTGTACACAAAAGACCATTGATGATCAATGTATTTTTTATGTCTATGTCTATTTTTACATACTGACACATAGCAGTAGCGCGTTCAGGCCGAAAGGCGCTACTGATAGGTAGTTTAGCAGTAGCGCATTTACCTATAGCGCGCTACTACTATTCCATTCCATCTCCCCCCGCTCACTAGCCTCATCCACAGATCACACTCACACACACTCACGGTCTCCTCCTCACCCCCCGCGCCGCCGGTCCTCCCCCGTCGCCCCTCCCCCGATATGCGCCGCTGTCACCCCATCCTCCTCGTTGGACTCGGTACCGGCCTCCTCCTCCGTCCTCCCTCCACTCGCCGCTGGCCGCCCCCTCCTCGCTCCGCCTTCCTCCTCGATCCGTCCTCCCTCCACTCGCCGCCGACCGGCCCCTCCTCGCTCCGCCTTCCTCCTCCGTCCTACTATCTTCTCCCTCCTCGAGTCGCCCCTCCTTGTCCCTCCTCCCTGATACATTTTGATTTAGTAGGCTTTCATATGTAGCATTTTGATTTAGTTGATATGATTCAGTTGATTTAGTAGGCTCATTGATTTAGTTGATTTAGAACATTTTGATTTAGTTTATTTAGTTGGATAGTTGATTTAGTTGATTTAGTAGGCTAGTTGATTTAGAACATTTTGATTTAGTTGATTTAGTATGCTAGTGGATTTAGTATGCTAGTTGATTTAGTTGATTTAGTGTGCTCGATTTAGTTTTTTTGTAATAAGTTATTTTTTGGCAAAATGTAGGTGCCAATTTAGTTAAATTTGCCACTTGTTTCCTGTGAAGTGAATCGTTAATCCTTTGCTCATATTGCTTTAGCAAAATGGCGCCACCACCATCACCACTATGTCGACTGTGCAAGTCAAGGTGCGCCAGCAGCCTTGCAACTGGCAAGCTGTTCGGCATCTACTTCCATCTGAGTTTTCGTCATGCGGCGGTAAGAAATTAGGTGAAATGTAACAACTATTTTATTTTTAGTGTTGTCATTACTGCATTGTGTCATTTTGCTTTTCTTACACAGATCGTCCCATGCAATGTGAGGTTGAAATTCAACAAGCTGACAGGAGACACTGTGACATTTGAGGCTCCTAGGGGGCCATACACTATGGAGGTCGAGAAAGGACGCAATATGTCGCAGATTGGAGGAGATGGATGGGCCCGTTTCCTTGCTCGCATGCGTCTTACTGGTGGTGAGTTGATCAGATTCTCCTTCAGAGCAGAAAGACCCAAGCTGGTTGTCATTTATATCAACCTGGTGGAAGATGATGAAGATGACGAAGATGATGAAGATAATGAGGACCCACTCAATGAAGATGATGAGAACCCACTTCATGAAGCCATCATAGCTCAAATAATGAGGCTGAGCGAGGAGGAGGTGTGCAACCTATGGGACATAATTCCACCACGTGATGACTTTGTCGGGGTGCCATTCGTGACCCGCCTGACAAGTACCATGGTCGATCGGCATGAAATGGTATGTTATACGTACTGCATGTAGTAATTTGATGATATATATATATGCTTTATTGTTATACTTACAAATGCAAATTATCCGATTATATGCTTAGTGAATCCAATGATATGCTTAGTGTAGAGTCCAATGATATGCTTTGTGGAATCTAGTCGATGATATACTATAGTGTAGAGTCTGATCACATGCTTATTAGTGTAGAATCCAAGGAACTATTAATAGTGAAGATAATCCATATATATACTTATTAGTAAAATTCATGATTAATTAGTACAAATGCGTAGTACTGTGTCTTTTGATAGTGTAGAAATCTAGACTTAATAGAAATATATTTGCAAGAGTATGTGTGTCACATCCCTAGTTCTGGCCTGACCTAGGCTTGCTTCCATCTGTGCATCATGTTTAAATTTTTGAAACTTGAACTGAGGAATTCAGAAGCCTCAAAACTCTAAATAAAAGAAGGGCAAAAACCCTAAAATCTCATTCATTGTTCCAAAATGCTCTTCTTAGATGTTTAATATTTTTTGGCAAGGGTTTTGATCCAAACCAAAAATAATGAACATTTTAAAAGGATTTATATTTGGGACTTTGAATTTAAATCATTAGCTATTTGAATTTGAGTTATATTCATATAATTAGAATATAATTTCAAATATCCCTGAAATATTTTATGAGCTTTTGGAAAAAAGTCCATCTAGCAAAATAAAAATATTCACAGGAGTCTTGGCATTGTTTGAATTATGTTTAATTCAAAACAGTGGCAAAAGAATTAAATAAAAGAAAACAGAACAGAAATATAAAATAAAAAGAGCAAAAGCCTACCTGGCGCTCACCTGGTAGCCAAACCGGCCCAGCACTGCAGCTGGCCGGCCCAGCCCGCCACCGCT
>NC_041386.1:55315446-55336279 GCF_002162155.2 Triticum dicoccoides | reverse complement strand
AGACGACGCCACGGAGCGCCACGCAGCCCCTGGCTCTCTCTCACTCTCTCCCTCGCCTCATCCTCTCCTCTGCTCTCTCTCCCTCTCTGCCCGAGCGGAGCTCGTCGCCACCGACGCCGTTCGCCGCGGCCACAGCCACCCCCTCGCTCCCTCTCCACACCCCTGAGCTCCGTCCCGACCCCATGGAGCTGCACACCGACGCACGCGACCAGAGGAGGCCCCAGTCGACCGGAGCGTCGTCGTCTTCATCTCTGGTGCCCGGAGATCGCCGCCGTAAATTCGCGTCGTCCAGAGCTTCCCCGACCTCGTCGTCGACTCTGCTAGTCCCTACGTGAGCCACTCTTCTTTTTCCCCCTGGAATCCCCGTCGTTCCCCTCCCCTAGCTAGCTTCCCCACCTCGGCCGAGAGCTTCTCGCCGCCGGCCATGGCGTGGCCGTGGCCACAGCCACCGCAGCTCGCTCCCGAGCCCACCATCGTGCTCAGCACAATCGCATGAACCCGTAGACACCCACAACGCCTCCTGCCGTGCTCCCTAACACCGACCCCGAGCTCGCCCGAGCTCCGGCCGCCGCCGAGGTCGACGCGGTGCTCAACTCCGGCCACCTCGCGGCCTCCAGCCCGTTCCTTTGGATGCGGAGGAGCAAGAGCTTCTCCCTAGTGCCCTCAGCGCGCCAAACCACCGCTCGTAGCGCCAAACCCGCCACCACCCGAACTCCGGCCGCCTCTCACGAGCTCGCCGTCGTCGGTACCGGCCATCACCGGCACGGCCACCACCACCGTTCGATGCGCACGAGTCCTAGCTCGCCGTAGAACCCAACCGCACCCTAAACTGTGCCCTGTAGCGCGAACCCGATGCGTTTCCGCCGCTCCGTTGGTCGTCGCCGGCGAAACTCCGGCGGGAGCTGACGTGGCTCCGTCATTAGGAGCTAACCCAGCTGGTTAATCAACCTACAGACACTGACAGTGGGCCCCACCCCTGGTCAAACCCCAGTCAGCGCTGGGTTTGACCGGGATTAGTTCCTGTGTCACTGACGTGTGGCCCCCACACGTCAGGTTTGACCTGGACCCGCCCTGTTGACCTGATGACGTCAGGGTGAGGTCATGCTGATGCAATATTCCTTTTCTGGAATTTAGTTTATTTTATAATATTCAGGAAATTCCAGAAAAATAGCTAAAACTTCAATAAATCATAGAAAATTAACCGTAACTCCAAATAAAATAAATTATATATGAAAAATTATCAGAAAAATTCAAGGAATCCATCTGTACCATTTTCATGCATGTTAGAACAACTTATAGCTTCTGTATAGCACAAATCAATTAATTGGCATTTGAATAATCACATATGGAGTTTGAATTTGAATCATGTTTTCAAACCAACTTCATTTAAATCATAGCCAAGTGCATTAGCCCAAAACACATTCATATTGCCATGTCATAGCATGCATCATATTGTCGCATTGCATTGATTGTGCTTTTCCTTGTTTGCCGGTATTTGTCCCCTCTCGATAGACGTGTACCGGCGATGTGATCATTGACACTGATGAAGACCCAGTGTTATCTTCAGAAGTGCCAGGCAAGCAAAACCCCCTTGTTCATTCCGATAAAATCCCACTCTCTCGCTCTTGCTCTCTTTTACTGCATTAGGACAACAACGATTCATCTGTTACTTGCTGCGGTAGTTGAACCCCTTTATCCTCTGCATGACCTGTCATTGCCACAGTAAATAGATGAAACCCACTAGCATGAGTAGGAGTTGTTTGAGCCCTGTTGTGCCTACTCATTCATGTTTGTTTGTCATGCCTGCTATTGCTTAGAGTTGAGTCAGGTCTGATTCATCGGGGATGAATCAGAGGCGTGTGAACATGTCCTACTGTGTGTGAGCTAAGTGTATGCACACGATTTGGTAAAGGTAGCGGTGAGAGGCCATGTAGGAGTACATGGTGGGTTGTCTCATTGCAGCCGTCCTCAGGAATTGAGTTCTGTGTTTGTGATCCATGACCAGTTACTACCACACATTGGGTTCCGGTAACTCGACCCCTCTCGACTTATTAATCAACATGATCTCTGTCCAGGAGTTGCAACTAGTTTCTGGTGTTTGTAGGTAGTGTTAGTAGTCTACCAAGTGGCACCCGGTACAGGTGGGCTTGGGACAGACTAGGCACGGTGGCACGGTGTACCAAGTGGCACCCGGTTGGTGGGCTTGGGAACCCTGCTCACATCGTTTGGGGCCGTAAGCGACACCCCGGCCGGATCTCCTTGCAGATGGAACCCAAATAGGCGATAAACCTGGACTAGAGACTTGTTCGGTTAGTCAGGTCGTGGCCGACTCTCTCGCCCGGCTTCCGCTTGAAGGTTGCCGAGGTACATGACGTGTACAGGGCGGTAAGTGGCGAGAGCGTGTGTGAAGAAGTATACCCCGGATTCCTCGGGTATGGAAACTTGGACCCCTTGCATAGTTCATAGACAAGTGAAAGTGGATACTCTAAAATACGCAAGATAAGCGTGAGTGCTATGGATGGCGTTCTCGTAGGGAGACGGGAGCGGATCCATAGTGGTGTATTGATATGGTGAATATGTGGACTCGTGTGCGCCACCTCAAAAGAGTTACTTGCAGTCGTAGTTCAGGTTAGCCACCGAGTCAAAGCTGGCTTGCTGCAGTCAAACTCCACCATCCCTTTGTTGATAATGATGCATATGTAGATAGATCTGATGTAAGTCTTGTTGGGTACATTTGTACTCACGTTTGCCTATTTTATGTTTTGCAGAGAGACTTCAGTCTCGCTCGTAGTACCGCGTGGACTTCAACGTTTAGCTTGTTACCTCAGCTACGATCTTGTGCCCTCGGCAGGATTTGGTAGATAGTCAGGCTTCTCAGCCTTTTTCATTTATAGTTGTCTGTACTCAGACATGATAGCTTCCGTTTGTGCTTTGACTTGTATGCTCTGAGTGTTGGGTCATGAGACCCATGTTTGTAATATCTCGCTCCTCGGAGCCTATTGAATAAATACTTGAGTTGTAGAGTCATGTTGTGATGCCATGTTGTATTTGCACATATCGAGCATATTGTGTGTATGTTATTGAAATGCTTGGTATGTGTGGGATCTGACAACCTAGTTGTTTATCCTTGGTAGCCTCTCTTACCGGGAAATGTCTCCTAGTGTTTCCACCGAGCCATGGTAGCTTGCTACTGCTCCGGAACACTTAGGCTGGCCGGCATGTGTCCTTCTTCGTTCCTGTGTCTGTCCCTTCGGGGAAATGTCACGCGATGAATACCGGAGTCCTGTTAGCTCGCTACAGCCCGGTTCACCGGAGTCCTGCTAGCCCAGTGCTACAGCCTGGATTCACTCGCTGGTGACCGACACGTTCGATGTTGGGTCATGGATGCCTGTCCCTATAAGTTTGTGCCACTTTGGGTTTACGACTAGCCATGTCAGCCCGGGCTCCTTATCATATGGATGCTAGCGACACTATCATATACGTGTGCCAAGACACGCAAACGGTCTCGGGCAAAGGTAAGGCGACACCCGTGGGAATACCGTGCGTGAGGCCGCAAAGTGATATGAGGTGTTACATGCTAGATCGATGTGGCATTGAGTCGGGGTCCTGACAATGTGTGAGGCTATTTATTAATTGATATGTTTTTCTTATTCAGAGATTGCCAAAAGAACCTATCTGTGAGTTGTGGTATCGAGCCTGATGAAGAAGGCTTAGTTGGACTACGCCTTACACAAGGGGCTCCATCACCACATGTACTTACCACATGGGCCCAGATGGTCGCACACACTTGAACTCGGTTGGGTGGAAGAGATTCCTCGTTGGCAAGAATCTTTGTGCTGGACAGGCCATCCTAATTACTATTAGGAACACCCACCGCCCAGGCTTGAGGATGATGATCATCGTCGATATCATCTAGAACTACATATGTGTGTGTGGCTATATCATCTAGAATTACATATGATGATCATCGTCGATATCATGTAGAACTACATATGATGATCGTCGTCGACATCATCTAGAACTAAATATGATGATTGTCGTCGATGTCACCTTGTACTGCTTGAGGATGCATGTTGAGTATATATGAAATTGTTATCTAGTACTCCCTTGGTTCGAAATTACTCGTCGTGGTTTGAGTTCAAATTTGAACTAAAACCACGACAAGTAATTTCGAACCGAGGGAGTACTATCTAGTACCTATAATGCTTTATGAAATTGATATCTAGTAGTACCTAGTATCTGGAAATTGTGGTTTATCGAAGCTGGAATGGGGAAATGGTGAAAGATATAACAGTAGCGCTGGACCGGGAAATCGCTACAGCTAAGTAATAGCAGCGCGTTCCTGAAAAGCGCTGCTGCTATAGTCAATAGTGGTAGCGCGGGTACAGGAAGCGCTACTACTAAGAGTTAGCTGTAGCGCCTTATTGGTAGCGTGGGCACCCGCGCTGCTGATAGGCCTAAAACCCGCGCTGCTACTAGCCTTTTCCCTAGTAGTGGAGGGCTGATTTCTCCATCCTCCTGTGGTAAATCTTGCTCGGGGGGATGTTCTTCGGTGCTTTCCGGGGTATTATTATCTCCCATGCTGGAATTGCCGTTTTTGTGTTGGCGGGATTTTGAGCGGCGCCGCTGACGCCGGCGCTTTTGCTGTTTCTTGGAGGGGTCATCCTCCGCTGTTTCATCGCCCTTTGCCTCTTTTGGGGTGTCCACCATGTATATGTCATATGACGAGGTGGCTTTCCAGGGCCTAGTAGGCGCTGGTTCTTCATCATCTCCTTCATCGGCGTCCATACCGTCGATGTCTTCGGAGTCGAAGTCGAGCATGTCGGTTAAGTTGTCGACAGTGGCTACAAAGTGGGTGGTGGGTGGGTTTTGAATTTCTTCATCGTCCATGCCCCAACCTCGCTGACTATAGTCCGGCCAGGGCTCTCCCGACAAAGAGAGAGACTTCAGTGATTTCAGGATATCGCCGAAAGGCGAGTGCTGAAAGACGTCCGCGGCCGTGAACTCCATGATCGGCGCCCAATCAGATTCGCTCGGCAGGGGCGTGGAGGGTTCGGAGTCCGGAGAAGAATTCGGCTCCATGGAGTCATGAGTCTTGCAGAGTACGGGGCTGGTGTTCGGCTCAACCGCCGTTGGGATCGCAGCCCCCGAGGCGGCGTCCAACCGCCCATCCTCGATCGGCACGGTCGGCTCCGAACCAAGGGCCGGAGCCGATGCAGGTGCGGCCTCCAGGGCACTGTTCGACGGCAGAGCTAGATCATACTCGTCGTGACAGTGCGGCGTGCTCGGTAGTGGTTTGAATCCGTCGAAGATCAAGTACCCGCGGATGTCGGCCGTGGTAGTTTAAACTTCCGAATCTGACCTGACGGCCAGGGGCGTAGCTTTCGATCTGCTTTAGATGTCCAAGTGAATCGGCCCGCAGTGCAAAGCCGCCAAAGACGAAGATCTATCTGGGGAGGAAGGTCTCACCCTGGACCGCATCGCCATTCATGATCGTAGGAGCCATCGGGCCGGACGGCGACGGCACAGAGGAACTCTCAATGAAACCACCAATGTCGGTGTCAAAACCAGCGGATCTCGGGTAGGGGGTCCCGAACTGTGCGTCTAGGCCGGATGGTAACAGGAGGCAGGGGACACGAAGTTTTACCCAGGTTCGGGCCCTCTCAATGGAGGTAAAACCCTATGTCCTGCTTGATTAACATTGATGGTATGGGTATTACAAGAGTTGATCTACCACGAGATCAGAGAGGCTAAACCCTATAAGCTAGCCTATGGTATGATTGTTGATGTGTCTGTTGTCCTACGGACTAAAAGCCTCCGGTTTATATAGACACCGGATAGGGTTAGGGTTACATAGAGTCGGTTACAACGGTAGGAGATCTGAACATCCGTATTGCCAAGCTTGCCTTCCATGCCAAGGAAAGTCCCTTCCGGAAACGGGATGGAGTCTTCAATCTTGTATCTTCATAGTCCAGGAGTCAGGCTGAAGGTATAGTCCGGCTATCCGAACACCCCCTAATCCAGGACTCCCTCACAAGGGGTGCCCGCCATGGCCTTCAGCTTCGACAGACCGCCGCGCCATCACCCCCAAGACGGCGCTCCAAGCCAGGCTACGTGGCATGCGGGGCGCTATAGCGAGACGCACGGGGTGGTGGCCCCAGAAGCTTACGAGCCCCGCATGGTGGATCAGGGGTGCGCACTGGAAGAAGATCATGGCTCATTCCTCGGGCCAGGCTGGGGCGAGGAGACGCCAGGAGCTAAGCTCTTTCAGGAACCACAAGAGAGCCTCGACGGCCGCACCGGCGGCGGCAATTATCGGGTACCACTCATCCCTCAGGAGCAATCTTATGCTAACCATGGGACGCAGGAGATACAGGTCACGACAGCAGGTGGCTTCCCCAATTCTGTAGCCTCATAGCCCTAAGGAGGAGGGCGTAGGGGGCTGCAGGTGAGGGGCCGAGATTCGGGTTCGTCACCGTGGCGGTCAGAGCAAGGCGTTATCAGGAGGTAGGCCCCCTGTCGGGGAGGTGCCCCAAGGCCTGCCGCCGGCAGGGGACCCATGGTCATCGGGGGAACCGCTGGCGGCCGCTCTGCCCCATTGGTGTCGTCCTGGTTCCTGGTTGCCGTCAATGGCGGCAGAGTGAGGCGCAAGGCGGGGCCCTCGTCTGGCGATATGACGCAAGGCCGGTACCTGTGAAGAAGGCCCAGTGCCTGTGAAGCTCGCCGCCCGTGACACTCTCACGTAATAATGAGTGGGGCTGTACACACCCCGTAGTCTCCGGAGAGCCGCCCTCGGGCCTCGGGGGCTCCCGCCCACGCCAAGTGGCAGCAAGTTCTTTCCTTGTTGACAAGTTCTTTGATTTGGATTTAACTTGGATTTGAGCTCGATGCTTGCGTGTGTTTGGGGGAAGGGGTGTTTAGTCTCGTTCGAGCAATCTCTCTCGTTCTGGTTTCGGCTTTGCGTCCAAAGTTAGCATCGGCTACCCGCCCTCGCGAGCCCCTTGCGTGCCGGGCCGGGCCACGCATGTTTTACAACGAGGACCACTGTTACCGCACCCATTCCGAAGGTTTTCATCGCGGGATGTACAAGTTAATCAGAAGACACCCGAGGTACAGCGGCCCCCGCAGGCCCGCTCGGGACTCGTCGGGGTTAGAAGGTACACAAGACAGCTAACCCATCACCGGGCCAGCAGCTAAGTTCACATGCAACATTATGCTTACCAGGGTACTAATTGCAAACCTTTACATGAGGGGCTTCCCCTCCCCAAATGCTCTTACATCCTTCAGGGCCAAGCCCGAACCTTCTTCGTGCAGGTTAAACAGCAGTGACATGCGGTCAGTCCGACATATCACTCACCGCGTCTTCTTGGGCATCCTTGGTGGCATCACTGGCGTCGTTGACATTGCCGACGCCAGCATCTCCATCAGCGCCAGGCTCATCCACGACGCCGCCTTCATTGGCGCCCACGACCACACCGTCGTCATCAGACACAAAGGCCCTAACGAGGGCGTCCACATTGTCGTCCACCCACCATGCCAGGTTGCCCCGGACGGCAATGGGCACGGGTGCAATAGCAGCGTCGAAGTCAAAGTGGGGGTCCCTGTCCTGCAGATGGCTGAAGACGCGGGAGAAGGCACGCCCGAGCAAGGCTCGGCTCCTCTCTTCGACAAGCCAACGGGACCTCTCGGATCGGTTCTCTAGAAGCGTCACCACATCGGTGAAAAAATCGAGGTTGCCAGCGTAGTTGACCTCATGTGGCTCCTTAGCGGCAGCCTCGCAGATATAGCCCAAAGCTGTGTTGGCCCTCTCTCTAAGAATTTGAAGCATGGGGGCATCCACATGCTCCAGAACCCACCGTCGACGGATCTCGTCCTCATTCTGCTGCGCGACGGCCTCAGCGTCATCAACCCTCTGTTGGAGAAGAAGCTGCTCGGCCCGGGAAGAGGACAGCTCCGCCTGCACCGCGTTGAGGGCGGCTGGGGAGGAGTCCGCACGCCGCGTCACTTCGGCCAGTTTGGCCCTGAGGGCTGCGGTCCTGCCCTCAGCCTTGGCCTTGATCAGCCCCAACCTCGTCTCGTATTCACGCTCGAAGGTCGAGCGAGCTTCCGCCACGCGGCGATCGACTTCTTCCTGGGCCCAGGCTTCACGCGCAGCAACGTCATCCTCCGCCCGGGCCACCAGACGCTCCCTCGTCTCCAACCGCTCAAGGTCAATGTTACGGTCGGCGGCCTGCAGCGTTAGCGCCTCCTCGGGCTTCAGAAGCTCTGCCTGGTCAACAAAGGCCACCCCCATCAACTCAAGGTCCGCCTGGCGCAGTTCCACTTGCTGCTCCAGGGACTTACTCCAGGCTTGGAGCTCCCGTGCGCGCTCCTCCGCATCCTTGCGTCGTTTGTCTACCTCCCGAGCCTCCTCAACGGCCTAGGAGCAGGCCTCCCGCGAAGTTGCCAGCGACGCTTCAGCCTTTGCGTTTTCGATATCACGTTGGTGACGCACGAGGGCGATGGCTACCTTTAGTTTGTGCCTCTCCTCAGCAAGGCGCAAGCCTTCAGCCTCGAGGCGCGCATCCTCGTCAGCAAGCTCTTCCCCGATCCGGCTCACCGCATCCGCCACCCTCCAGAGGAACTCTTCGTGAAGGGCGCGTCGCTCCCAGACGTGCCTGAGCATGTCATCCGCATCACCCTCTTCCACCGGAGCATGCGGAGGGCCCCGAGGTGGCAAGCCCCCTCCCGGCGCGGAGCTGGGGGCTGGCGCCCTAGCCATCGCCGAACGGACCTCTCCGGGAATCCGGCCTGGCATCGGTCCACCCACGGAGGAGGATCCAAAGACAGACTTTAGCCACTCACCATCTATGATCAGAGGAGGAACATGGGGCAGGCCGGATGTGCCCCAGGAGGACTCGTGAAGAAAGGACAGCGGGCGCGCAGGCCCGAGGTGACCTATGGAACGGACCACTCCATCAACCGGTCTGTCAGCAGGGGTGCCGCTCGAGCTCGCCGAACCCAGGGCCAGCGGAGAAGGCAAAGCTTGGGGGGATGGCTCCCGGGCTGACCCGGCGAGTTTTGCAGGGCAGGGGCTGAAAGGGCCACAATCAGTCACCGGGATAGCAAAGTAAATGAGCAAGAAAATAAGAAGACTTACTCGTCCATGGCAAAATACTTCCTGCGCTTCAACAAGTGGCAAGGGCGGTCGTTGCCACCCAAGGCCTCCTTCCTTTTGCGGAGGGCCTCGAAGTCTATGAGGAACCGACCTAAGCGCCCGGCGCAGGGGTCGGCCCCTGGTGTGTAAGAAGCATCAAGATGATCAGCGCTGGAGGAGTCAGCCTTGGGGCGCCGTCAGGCGTCGCCTCACGAGGAACGACTGGGGGCTCGGGAGTCCCCGCCTCAGGAACCACAGGCCGCAACTCCGCACCTGCCGCCGCTCCAGGGCGGGCCTCGTGAGACGCCGCCTCCGAGGCTCCTCACGACATCAACACCTCGACATCGGGCGCCTCAACTCTCGCCGGTTCTCATCTCCCCGCCCTGTCGCCCGAGGAAGGACCGCTATGGGCGGCAGGAGAAGCAACCACGGTGGCTGGGTTCTTGCGGGGCCCCGTGAGGCCAGCCGGGCGCAGTCCCCACTCGTCGAAGTCAGGCATCTGCCTCACAAAATTAGCCCTGTCGGAGCAAAGATACAAGAGGACACCATTACTCCGAAGGCTGCCTGGGGAAGGATCGCCAGTCAAGACCCTAAGCACCGTCCGCAACACTTCTGGCGCCATGTCCTCCTCCTGAAGCCGCATGCAGTCTCAAGCCCCGCAAAGTCCCACATCCGGCGAGAGTGGCGTTGAAGAGGAGTAATGCGGCATTGGAGAAACTCCTTCACCTCCTTGGGTGCTGTCACATTGAGCGCCCTCAAACTCCGGAAGCGGCACTGGACGAAGGCGAGGCGGGGGCTCGCGAGCACCTCATGGTCCCAGCCCGCATGAGGAACAGCAGGCGAGGTTGGGTGCGAGAGCAGAGGGTTGGGCACTCCAACGTCCATGTACAGTCACCGCTCTCTGAACCTGGCCCCAGAAGGAGGAAGGCCGAAGTCAATCCCTGAAGCGACCGTCTCTGGCATGGCTAGGAAGCTCACACATCCTGAGCACTGAGTGGGATCTCTTAGGCGCAGGGAAAAGAAGTGGTGCAGCAGGGCCACGAAAGGAGGAATGCCTATCATCGCCTCACAAACAAAAGCAAAGACAGCCAGAAGAGTAATGGACTCCGGCCCGAGGTGCATCATGCGGATCTGATAATGGGAGAGCACCGCGTTGAAGAAGGCGGAAAAGGGGGGAACCAGACCCGCCCATAGGGCATCGGCGAAGAATCAGATCTCCGTGACGATCCTATCAAGGGAGGCATGGGACATAGTCCAGGCTGTGGTCCTGCCGCACTCGTTGAAGATAGTTGCAAGGGCGGAGTGGACCTTGTCCAAAGCTTCTGGATTGAGTATGATCGACCGGGCGACGGCGGGGGTCGCCGCCGGAGGTGTGCGGGACGAAGGCGCGGGCTTCTTTCCCCGTCCTTTTTTCATTGGTGCCATGGCGGTGAAGAGGAGGAAGAACTCGAGCCGAATTGGCGGCGGAGGCTGGAGCTCAAAGAAGAAGGAAAGGTAGGAGGTAGGCGAGCAGCGGAAAGGAGGAACAACTGTGGGCAACTATGGGTCCGCTTAGCCGGGCGCGTAACAAGGCGTCGTGGGGAAGCGCAGATGCCCATGTCCAATCAATCGCCACGCGGCGCCCGAGGCCGCAGGCTTTTGGGGCCCGCGATGCTTCGCGCTTGCCCCTTCGCTTCCCTGCTAGGCCAAGCCCGGGCGCACCTTGGGCCCGGGGGCTACTGTCGGTGTTCTAGGAACGGGGTCCCCAGACTTGCCTGCCTACAGCCTGCGGCGTGGCTCAAGTGGGGGCCCAGCACAGCACATCTTCATCAGCTCAAGATCAATACCCTCGCGAGGGGCCAAGCCTCGCGGGGCGGACGACAGGAAGCTTCCTCAAAGGCAGCCTCATCAGGCAGGCTCGCGAGGAGGTGGAGATATCAAGGCAGGGGTACCTCACGAGGAGCCTGTGAGGCAAGCCATGACGTTCAAGACCAGGCGGGCGCCAGGCGGGTGCCGGCCTGCGCAGTGTCCTTGTTTCCCATTTGGTGCAAAGAGGGCAAGCACAGGCCAAGGCATCGGGTAAAGTTTACCATTCCGGTGCAACGAGACCAAGACCAGCAGAGCGGCAGGATGGAGGTCACCGTGGAGCCCAAGACAGCGTCATCACCAGTACTTTTGGCAGCCGAAGACCACCTTTGGTCAGGATAACTTGTACTAGATGTTCCCCTTCAAAATGGCCAATTGTTGGCGCCCTTCCCGCTCGTTATTTGGGGAGAGGCCCAGGGCCTCTATAAATAGAGCTAGCCACCACAGAGTAGAGGGACGACTAGAGATCTGGGAGAACCCTAGCAGAGAGAAAGAGAGAGAGAGAGAGAGAGGCGACTAAACTCTCCCTAGCAGTTCATCGCACCAGCTCAAGAACACCTCTCGCGAGGCTGTTCTTCCCTTGTACTATTCATCATCAGCCCCTGAGGCAATCCACCACACCACACACTAGAGTAGGGTATTACACCACAACGGTGGCTCGAATTAGTATAAATCTCGTGTCCCTTGTGTTGTTTGTTGTTTCTAGCTTAGATCACGCGAGGATATTGGACGTAGATCGGTAGGGGAGAGATCTCCGTGCGCACCCCAGTGTTCGAACCTCAAGGGTCTGCCGGAACCCGAAATCCGACAACCATGTTTTGTCACAATTATTGTCATAGAAGTGTCATAAGTATGACATAATTGTTTTTCGTTAGACCCAAAATGTCACGGATGTGTCATTTTTTTCTAGTGAATCATACAAGCTAGACATCTAGGGTTTAGCCATTACGATCTCCTGGTAGATCAACTCTTGTAATCCTCATATTCATTAAGATCAATCAAGCAGGAAGTAGGGTACGTATTACCTCCATAAAGAGGGTCCGAACCTGGGTAAACATAAAGAGGGTCCCCTGTCCTGTTACCATCGACCCTAGACGCACAGTTTGGGACACCCTCCTGTTCGCCGACGATGACCTCTCGGGTCATCGAAAATAGCCTCCACATCAGCTCAAAATTTGCCGAGCAGATGGATCCAATGGATCTATCCTCTTTGAATGAGCTCTTGGATCGCATTGCCGCTCTGGGACTCACTACGGACGACGATCGGATCGGGCTTAAAGCCGACTAAAGGGATTAACTCTCCGCCGGTCACCCATCAGATAGCGGTGGTGGAGGAGCAATGTGGCGATTCTACCTCTATCCTAAGGACGAACTATATCCAGATTCCCGAGCTCTCTGAACAGGACTCTCGCTCACGGGAGGACGCCGCCCTAACCCTGAATCCAGAATCAGGCCGCATACCAAACTCGCAGGGCAACATCCTGGAGCCCAAAATTCCAAGATCGGAAACTCCCCTGCCCCGGGATCACAGATTGGGTCAAGGTCTGGACTTAAATCCACCCACCCACCTAGATACAAACTATCTTTCCCACATTAGGCAAGCGCCCCAAGAGATAGTACATCACTATTGGGCCATATTCCTCCTTGTAATGAACAACGTCAAGGACTGCCGCGAGGAAGATGCAATTTTGTTCTTTTGCAACGATTGCATAGACAAGGGAATCCTCAACGCCATAAGTCGTGGCGACGTAGCACACTTCGTTGACTTGGCGGACATAGTACAAAAATATTGTGCGATGGAAAGTACCTAGAAAACCCAAACGCAATTTTGGGATAATCCGGCTCTGAAAAAACTCCCAGTCCAAACTAAAAGGGCGCACTCTCATAAGTCGCGTGACTCAATTACAAAGAAGCAAAAGCCCACTACATGGCGTGGAATCATATTGGAGGGATGGCTCAACGGGCCCTGCAAAATCCATAGTACAGCGGATACCATATCAACACATAGCCTTAGATCATGTTGGGTACTCCGGCAGGTGGCCAAAAGCGGTGAGGATCTTCTCACACAAAATACCTCAGAGCACCTTCCCACGGATAAAAACACAGTACTAACGGTCTTTGAGACCTTCGCCTCAGATAATAGGCGTAAGCGAGCACTCCACGGCCTTGCCAAAGTCTGCCACGTGGTAACAATAAATCCATGGAGCGAGACGGCTATCACCTTGGACGCCAGTGACGAACCTAAATTCTGAACAGCCCGAGCACCAGCCGTTTTGGTCCTCAGTCCAATTGTGGACGGCTTTCGGCTCACTAAGGTGCTCATGGATGGCGGCAGCGGATTAAAACTCATCTATGATGAAACTCTCCAAAAAATGGACATAGACAACAACCGTATTGAGCAAAGCAGTACGACCTTCCGACGAATCATCCCTAGTCGAGAGGCACGTTGCGCTGGGAAAAACACACTTGATGTGGTATTCGGCACTCCGGAGAATTACAGGTCCGAAGAAATTGCATTCCAATTGGCCCCGTTCAGTAGGGGATACCACGCCCTTCTAGGGCGGGAGGCACTCATGATTTTTCAAGACATACCCCATTACGGGTACATGAAGCTCAAAATGCCCGGACCCAAGGGAATTATCACTCTAGCTAGTGATCCGGACATAGCACTCCGCGCCGAGAACAAAACAACCGCACTAGCCCTCGAGGCATTATCCGAAGCCCTTATGGCGGAGGAGTTAACCGCGCTGCGCTCCACGGTGGACAGGGACGACGTGATACTAGACAAAAGATCCAAGTCCACCTCCTTTAAACCAGCGGACGAAATAGTTAAATTCCAAGTCCATCCAACGGACCCTACAAAAATAGCATCCATTGGGGCACAGTTAGACCCCGTTGTAGACGCCGCACTACGGGAGTTTCTATGCGAGAATTGGGATATATTCGCCTGGCATCCTTCAGACATGCCAGGAATCCCATGTAGATTGGCTGAGCATAGCCTTAATATTCTAAAAGGATTCAAGCCGGTCAAGCAGACTCTTCGGCATTTCTCTCAACCTAAGCGACAAGCCATGGGAGAGGAGCTGGCCAAGCTACTGGAAGACGGATTCATTAAAGAAATAAAACATCCAGATTGGCTAGCAAACCTGGTGATGGTACCAAATAAGGACAAATCCCGGCGCCTATGTGTCGACTTCAAAGACCTTAACAAGGCTTGCCCAAAGGATCCCTTCTCACTCCCTCGCATCGATCAAATCATCGACACTACCGCAGGACACGAATCATTGTGCTTCCTCGATGCATACTCCGGTTACCACCAGATTAAGATGGCGGAGTCTGATCAAGCCGCCACGGCATTTATAACACCATACGGCCCCTTCTGCTTTAACACAATGCCCTTTGGGCTCAAAAATGCCGGCGCAACATATATCAGCGCATGATCCAGACATGTCTAGAAAAGAAGATCGGTAAGACAGTGGAGGCATATGTAGACGATGTGGTCATTAAAACCAGACACGTTGACTCTTTAATAGACAACTTGAGGCTCATGTTCACCAATCTCTGAACATACGACATTAAGCTCAATCCGGAAAAATGCATTTTCGGCGTTCCCGCTGGAAAGCTCCTGGGCTTCATCGTCTCCAGTAGAGGAATTGAAGCAAATCCGGCTAAAATCCGGTCTCTATCACAGTTGGCAATCCCAACTGACCTCAAGAAAATCCAGAAATTGACTGGATGGGTGGCGGCTTTAAGCCGCTTTATCTCGCGATTAGGAGAAAAGACACTTCCCCTTTATCGCCTTCTTCGGCGCACCGAACACTTCGAGTGGACGGACGCAACCATGGCCGGACTAGAAGAAATCAAAGCCATCCTGGCTGCCAACCCAATCCTGGTCGCGCCAATGGTTGGCGAACCAATGCTATTATATATAGCGGCAACTCACCAAGTTGTAAGCGCAGTGCTTGTCGTCGAACGAGAGATGGACGAACATAAATTCCCGCTTCAAAAGCCGATATATTATGTATCCACCATCCTCACTCCATGCAAATCACGGTACCCACATTACCAAAAGATAGCATACGTGGTATTTATGGCATCCTGGAAATTACGACAATACTTTCAAGAGTGTTCGATTACGGTGGAATCCGAAGTACCACTCAGTGACATAATAAATAGCCGTGATGCCATGGGTCGGATTGCCAAATGCGCAATCGAGCTCCTCCCGTTCGACATAACATATAAGCCACGACGAGCCATTAAGTCGCAAGTACTGGCCGATTTCGTAGCCGAATGAACAGAAGCCGAACTCCCTAAAGAGTACGGCGCATACTCCAATTAGATCATGAACTTCGACGGCTCTAAAATGTTGGCTGGTCTAGGGGCTGGCATCGTCCTGACATCCCCCACTGGAGACATGGTGCAATACGTGCTCCAAATACTATATACTGACTCCAATAACACAGCCGAATATGAGGCCCAATTACACGGCCTCCGGATTACAGTCTCCATGGGCATCCAACGCCTAGAGGTGCGTGGGGACTAGAACCTCGCAAGATCCCAAATAAATGGAGACTTCGATGCCAAGGATCAGAAAATGGCGGCATATCGCCACGTCGTCCTCAAAATGTCAGCCCAGTTCGAGGGGCGGGAATTCCACCATGTGGCTTGGGAAAACTAGGCAGTGGACATCCTAGCATGCATCGACGCTAAATGCGACCCTATCCCACCAAACATCTTCCTGGAAAGACTGTTTAAACCATCCGTGGTATGGGAAGGGGACACCGGCAAAAATAGTCCGAACCCGGCCACAACCCTAGATACCGAATACTCTGACACAATCGGAGGCTCTGCCACCGAAATAACACCTTCAGCCCACGTGATAATGGCCATCATCGCCCCGTGGACAGAACCATTCCTGTCCTACCTAACTAGATAGGAATTACCCAAAGACCAAAATGAGGCTCGCTACATAGTGTGGCGATCTAAAGCCTACAAGGTCCATGAGGGAGGGCTTTATAAGAAAAGCACAACCGGAGTCCTTCAAAGGTGCATCTCCGAAGAGAAGGGCGGAAGCTTTTTGCAGAAATCCATGCCGGACTCGGCGGCCAAAACGCAGCAGCCAGGGCCCTTGTAAGTTAGGCCTTCCGTATAGGTTTTTATTGGCTGACGGCCCGGGCAGATGCACAGCATCTGGGTCAACATTGTGTTGGTTGCCAGCTTTTTGCAAAACAAAGCCACATGCCACCTACCGCCCTCCAAACAATCCCCCTTACTTGGCCCTTTGCGGTCGGGGGCTCGATATGGTCGGACCCCTCAAAGGGGGAACCCATAAGAGAAAATACTTACTGGTCATGGTGGAGAAATTCACCAAATGGATAGAAGCCAAACCTGTCAAAACGGCTGAATCCAGACCGGTGATAGACTTCATATCCGGGGTTGTACACCGTTATGGCGTCCCCCACAACATTATCACTGACAACGGCACGAACTTTATAGCCGACGACGTGATACTTTGGTGCAGCAACATGGGCATCAAGCTCGATTATGCTTTTGTCTATCATCCGCAAACTAACGGTCAAGTTGAACAAGCGAATGGTCTTATCATGAGTGGTATTAAACCTAGATTAGTCCGGTCCTTAAAGGAATCAGACACCCATTGGGTAGAGGAGCTCGACTCCGTACTATGGGGGCTGCGGACCACGCCGAATCGCACTACCAGATACACACCGTTTTTATGGTGTACGGCGCTGCGGCGATGCTGCCTTGCGACATAATTCATGACTCACCTCGAGTACGCATGTACGAAGAAACAGAGGCCGAGCTCGATCGGCAGGATAGTTTGGATGCCCTGGAGGAGGAGCGCGACGTGGCAAAAGCCCGTTCCGCATTCTATCAACAGCAGGCTCGAAGGTATCAAAGCAGAGAAGTGCGGGCTAAAACCTATAACGTTGGTAAACTAGTTCTGCGCCTACCCGAGAAGAAAAAGAACAAGCTAAAGCCCACATGGGAAGGTCCCTTCATTATCGACCAGGTTCTAACCGGTGGAGCGTACCGTCTGCGGGATGCATCGAATAATCGACTCGAGCCAAACCCATGGAACGCAGCCAGACCTCGAAGATTCTACGCCTAGCGCTGGACTCTATGCTCGTCTCCTTACCTCCATGAATTTTTTGCACATCTTTTTTTTCTATCTTTCCTTCTCTCTTTTCTCTTCAAAGCCCTAAAGGGCTAAACCTGTGTATTGGTTAAACAATCTTGACGCACTAACCGTGCTCATTATACCTGGGGCCTTCCTATACAAAAGCTTAATCTAATTATTTTTCCGGGCTTCATGCCCCGCAGATGTGTTATTCTTCCGCATGTACCTTTTTTCGCCATTATAAGCATCGATATGACTTATGTTTTGGCCAAGCTGGGTTGCCTGGCTCTTGTGTTTATGCCCTACGTTTTCGTTAATTCGGCTAGGGCATAAGGGGAGCACCTCTGTGATTGTTACTGCCGAGTCAGCCAGATGTGTACCTCAGACTGGGTGAAGCCGAAAGCTAGTGTTCTTAAGGGAATATTCGGTCGGTGAATAAAAGATGGCTTTCATTTAAATTACTACATGCCCCCAGATGTTTTTAGCCTGCGTCTCGCAGTTCGGACATGCACATTAGGGCATGCATACCCAGGGAAAGGAACATCGAGACGCCGAAAGCTAGTGTTCTCGGGGTGTTACAAAAACCCGAACCCGAGGAAACCCAAACCCGAGGAAATAAAATAACTTAGTGCCGGAAAGGGCAAGTGTTGGAGTACATATTAGGGCATGCGTACCCAGGGAAAGATTGCATTTGCATACGTGTCGTCTCATGCATCCGAGCATTTTCCCCGTTGTCCGTTTTGCATTCCGGCGCTCCTATCTCCTCCGGTGGTCATTTCTACCTTATTTTCGTGTGTGGGGGTTAAACATTTCCGGATTGGACCGAGACATGCCAAGCGGCCTTGGCTTACTATCGGTAGACCGCCTGTCAAGTTTCGTACCATTTGGACTTCGTTTGATGCTCCAACGGTTAGCCGAGGGACCAAGAAGGCCTCATGTGTGTTGCAGCCCAACACCCCTCCAATTTGGCCCAAAACCCACCAAAACCCTCTCTATCATCTAGAGCGTTCGATCATGATCGCGTGGCCGAAAACCGCACCTCATTTGGACTCTCCTAGCTCCTCCTATGCCTATTTATAGATCCCCCTCCGATATCCACGGGTTCTTCTCCCCCGAAACCCTAATTCCCCGCTCCTCGCCGCACCGGACACGTCCGGTCCGGCCGGACAGCGTCCGCCGCGCCTCCGGCCAACCCGGGCTTGCCACGTGGCCCGCGCACCCCACTTCACCGACCAGCGCTGCCGGCCCGCCGGGCCCAAGGTGGGCCCTCTCCCCGCACCGATCCGGGACGCGCCCCGCGGCCGCACGCCGCCTCCTTCCTCCTGCCGCGCGCCATGCCGGCCTCCCGTTCCGGCGAGCTCCGCCACCGGACGCCAGCCGTGCTGCTGCGCCGCCGCGCCGATCTCCCGTTCCGGCGAGCTCCGCCACCGGTCGCCTCACCGCCGACCACCTCGCCTCGCCGCCTCTCCGTCCGGCGCCGCCCCAAGACCTCGTCGTCGGCGCCTCCCCGCGGCCCGAGGCCCAACTCCGGTGACCCGGCCGGCCTCGTTCCCCTCCGCCGCGGCCATTTTATCAGGCGAGCTCGAGCTGCTACAGTACCCAGCGAAACCCTAGATCTGGATCCTAAAACGTCGGTTGACTTTTCCCCCTCTCTCCCTAATTTTTTTGCTATGTTCATCATGTGGTAACTTTGCGTCCATAGCTCCATTTCGCGCGTGTAGCATATCAAAATGTTTGACTCAGAGAGTACATCATTTCATCTCATTGCATCATTTTCATTTGAGCTTATCTTGATGTCCGAAATGCTATTGGAAGAGAGCTATTTGAGTTAATTGTCAGATCTGCTGCACCAAATAGCTTTTTGTCATTTTTGCCATGATTAATGTGTGCATGATATGCCCCTGAGCTCTACATGTATTTTGTTATATGCTTTGCCATCTTTACAGAGGTGCTATCCATGTTTTTTGTGATGTGCGTGGTGACTAGCACAAGCTTGCAAAGTGGTGCATTCGTTAATGCTAATTTCAGGGACTTAGAGATTTAACTAAGTCCTTGATCTATTTTTATCAATATGCCATATGTTCATGTTGTTTCCTAGTGATCCGTACCTATTTTGAGGATGATCAGTAAGGATGATTTGTTAATATTGTGGTGCTCTATTCAACCTTGTCTTTGTTTGGAATTATAGAGCACCCTAGATTGAGTCAATCGAGCTCTACTTTTGCTATTTCGTGAATCTGGGAAGATTGTCTACTTGTTAGCGATTTTGCCGAGGATGTTGTAGTTGATCCGTGCATGCTATGTTGTTGTTCTTGCCATGTCTAGCTTATATAATGTGTATTATTGATGGGTGTATGCTTAGTTTGTCATTCCTTGCTCCGTAGTGAGTGCATCGAGCTCGTAAACATGCCTACTTGATATCTGATTTGCATGTTCCAGTTTTTCACTAAGTCTCTGATCTGATTAGGTTTTTTTGCCATGTTCACATGCTTGAAATTGTATTTTATGATCCCTTTTGGGTCAAGGTCACTAAGAAACTTTTGTTAAGATCTTTGAGTAGCTCCATTCCATGCCTTGCTTTGCCATGTTAAGTTCCTGTAGCATATAGTTTTCATGTTCCAAATGTGCTACCTGATCTAAAATCTGCTTGTCGTTTGCACTTTTGCCATGCTTGTTTGAACCTATTAATGGAGGAATTGGCCGTAGCTCAGTGTTCATCTTTTGTCAAGCATCATTAGTGGATCCCTTCCATGTATTTTGTTGCCATGTTTGAGTGTTGTAGCATAATTATCTTGTTGCACTTAGATGGCTACTTGCTGTTTATCGCAGACCGTTATCATATTTGAATTGCTTGCCATTTCCAAACCGTGCATCCGATTCCGGTGATCTTTATATCGATTTCAACCGAAATCACCTCATCTTTCAATTGGAACTCTTGGATTTCCAAGTTGAGGCCAGGTTCTTTCATTCCTTGTCAAATTTTGCATATGCATCCCACATCGCATCCCGCATAGCATGCCATGTTTGCATCATGTTGTTTGAGCTTTGCACATGGTTGATTGTGTCCCTTTTGCTTGTTTGTCTTGTTTGGGTAGAGCCGGGAGACGAGTTCGCTAACGAGGAGCCCGTTGAGTTTGCTTTCGAGGATCCAGTCAACTATGACAACTTTGTAGGCAAGATGATCATACCCTCGAAAACACTTCTATCTTTGCTTTGCTAGATGCTCGCTCTTTTGCTATGCCTTTGCTACGATGCCTACCACTTGCTTATCATGCCTCCAAAATTGCCATGTCAAACCTCTAGCCCACCATGTCCTAGCAAACCATTGATTGGCTATGTTACCGCTTTGCTCAGCCCCTCTTATAGCGTTTATAGTTGCAGGTGAAGATTGGAGATCATTCCTTATTGGAACATTATTTTCTTGTTGGGATATCACTATATTATCTTGTTATCATAATGCATCTATATACTTGGTAAAGGGTGGAAGGCTCGGCCTTTTGCCTAGTGTTTTGTTCCACTCTTGCCGCCCTAGTTTCCGTCATATCGGTGTTATGTTCCTGGATTTTTGCGTTCCTTACGCGGTTGGGTAATAATGGAAACCCCTTGACAGTTCGCCTTGAATAAAACTCTTCCAGCAATGCCCAACCTTGGTTTTACCATTTTCCACCTAGCCTCTTTTTCCCTTGGGTTTCCGGAGCCCGAGGGTCATCTTA
>NC_041386.1:55266842-55315137 GCF_002162155.2 Triticum dicoccoides | reverse complement strand
GAGTGTTGGTCCGACCGAGGAGACTGCGGGGCCACCTCAGGGCAACTTGAGGTTTGGTTTTACTTGTAGGATGTCTCATCTGAGTGTGCCCTGAGAACGAGATATGTGCAGCTCCTATCGGGATTTGTCGGCACATTCGGGCGGTGTTGCTGGATTTGTTTTAACTTGTCGAAGTGTCTTGTAGAACCGGGATACCGAGTCTGATCGGAATGTCTCCGGAGAAGGTATATCCTTCGTTGACCGTGAGAGCTTGTCATGGGCTAAGTTGGGACTCCCCTGCAGGGATTTGAACTTTCGAAAGCCGTGCCCGCGGTTATGGGCAGATGGGAATTTGTTAATGTCCGGTTGTACATAACTTGAACCTTAACTTAATTAAAATGAATCAACTGTGTGTGTTACCGTGATGGTCTCTTCTCGGTGGAGTCCGGGAAGTGAACACGGTGTTGGAGTAATGCTTGCCGTAGGATGTTCTCTAGTTCTTCGTTCGTGCTTTGCCTTCTCTTCTCGCTCTCTTTTGCGAACAGGTTAGCCACCATATATGCTAGTCACTTGCTGCAGCTCCACATATTACCTTGCCTTACCTATAAGCTTAAATAGTCTTGATCGCGAGGGTGCAAGATTGCTGAGTCCCCGTGGCTCGTAGATTACTTCCAAACCAGATGCAGGGCCTGATGACTCCATTCAGATGATGCGCTTGAGCTCAAGTGGGAGTTCGACGAAGACTCACGCCGTTACTATGTGTCTTTCCTTGATGATCAGTAGTGGTGCCTAGTTGAGGCGATCGGGACCGTGTCGCATGTTGGGTTGATCTTTTATTTTGGTACCATAGTCGGACCATGAGTGATTGGATGATGTAATGCTATTTATGTACTTTGTGTGACGTGGCGAGTGTAAGCCAACTATGTACCTTCCCCTTTTATTATCTATTTACATGGGTTGTTGTGAAGATTACCTTACTTGCGACATTGCTTTAAATGCGGTTATGCCTCTAAGTCGTGCTTCGACACGTAGGAGCTATAGCCGCATTGAGGGCGTTACAAGTTGGTAATCAGAGCCTTCCCCGACCTTAGGAGCCCCCACTGCTTGATCGCTTTTAGCAGACGTTGTTGGGTCTAGAAAAATGTTTTGAGTCTTTTAGGAATTATATATCGGAGAGTTTAGGAATTCTTTTACTCCCCAGTCCCTTCATCGCTCTTGTAAGGCATCCTGACATAGATTTTTGACTCTTCTCTTCTCAAATTACAATAAAAAAAATTCGGATCACGCGGGTATCTTGGAATCATTCCGATGGTTTTGTGACGAGAACATTGTTCTTGGTGCCTCCTGTCATTTAGGGGTTGTGGCAGTGTCCCGAGGAGTTGAGCTCCGAGGTGTTCTCGTCACAATTTTATCGTTGCAGTTCTGGAATACCTGAGTTTAGTTCGCCGACATCGAAAATCTCTTTTATGTAGTTGTTGGTGAGATAACCTCGACGCCACCCAGTACTGGGGCGGGAGTTCGGGAGTATTGCCATAACTTGTATAACGGATGCTTTTCGAAGGTTGAGGTAGATGGTTTCCGAAGTTTTTCTCGGTTATGTGTTGAAGGATGGATACAGCTGGATGTAAGATTTGCTAGATTTGGGTGAGATATTATGCTTCCCCTGTATCCCCAACACCTGATTGCATAACCGGAAAGGTTCGGGAGTTTCATAGGTGGGAATTCTTGTAGCTCTAGCTCTTCTTCCACGGATATTTGGTTTGAGATTGGGTGATCTTTACCGAGTATTCGTTCTTGATCTGTACCTTGTTGATATATTCCTCTACCTAAATTCTAAGTGGCTTCTCAATTTATGGATATGTGACCATTTCAATTGGAATGCATTCGTTCATTTTGTTCGGATGTGAAGACTATGTTGCAATTTCAACCCGTTGGGTTCAGCTTTAATTTTATCTGTCAATGTGCTAATGGATGTCACCCTCTTCAGGATGGCTCCTCCAACGCGCACGACTCCGAATCCTGATCCGCCACAACCACCTCCTCCTCCGGAGGCATGGCAAACTGTGATGGCCGCTACAAATGCAAACACACAGTTGATCATGCAAATTCTTCAAGAGCGCAACCAAGCGAACCAAGGCATCCAAGGCAACCAAGGCAACAATCAGAATCACTTTGCTACACTCAACCAGTTCCTTGCTAACCAGCCAAAGACCTTCAGCAATTGTGTTGAGGCAACTGATGCTAACAATTGGCTTGTGGACTTGTGCAAGCATTTCAAGTGCAGTAATGTCAGGCCTGAGGACTTTGTCAAGTTCGCTTCCTTCCAACTCAAAGACCAAGCTGAAGAATGGTTCCAGCAGTACAAAGATTCCAGAGGAGGCCGTGTGATTACCTAGGATGAATTCCCTCAAGACTTCAAAGCTCATCATATTCCTCAGAGCATGGTTGAAAGCAAGCATGAGGAATCCCGCAACCTGAAGCAAGGCTCTTTGTCTGTCTATGACTATAACAAGTTGTTTCAGAAGCTCGCCCGCTTTGCTAAGCAGGACGTCCCTGACGAGAAGAGCATGATATACCAGTTCAGGGGTGGTCTCAGAGAAGATATCCAGCTAGCTCTTGTTCTCTTTGAGCCCTTGAGGTACGATGAGTTCTACAACATGGCATTGAAGCAAGAGGCTGCTCAACTGAAGTGTGATGCTTCCAAGAAGTGAGTCAGAGCTGCTACTCCTTCTTCCTCTACTCAAGTGGCCAAGCAGCAGAAGTATTGGCTTCCTTCTCCTCCGTTCCGTCAGCCGTATCAGAAGAGCAAAGGTGGAAGTGGATCTTCCCACCCACCCAACCTTGGCTTTCAGAACAAGACTTCGTCTCAAGCTCCAAGATCGAGTGCTCCGTATCACCGTCCGCTTTCAGAGGTCACGTGCAACAAGTGCCAACAGAAGGGTCACTATGCCAACAAATGCTTCAATCGGAGGCGTCTCCCTCCTCCTCCTCCTATGAGATTGGCAAGTACAGCTGTGGTCAAGCCTAACCCCAAGCATGCCAAGGTCAACTTGATGAACACAACTCAGGAAGAGGACTCGTCAGATGTCATCATGGGTAACCTTCATGTTAACGATGTTCTTGCAAAAGTACTTTTTGGTACTGGTGCATCGCATTCTTTCTTGTCATGCCCATTTGCATCGAAGCACAATGTTGATACTGAGGTCATGCCCAAAGTCATGCAAGTTGTTTCTCCCGGCAAGCTTTTGACTTCTAGTTTGGTTCCTCCCGATATCTCTATCACGTTGGGCGACTACAAGTTTCTTTCTTCTCCGGTGGTTCTTGGCAACTCGGATATTGATCTTATTCTCGGAATGGATTGGCTTTCTAAGAACAAGGCGCATCTTGATTGTGCTGCCAGGCAGATTCAATTGACTCATTCGTTTGAGGATGTAATTGTCTTTGCCGCTCGTGATGATACCATCCGTCTATTTTCTCTCAATGAGAAGGGTGAACTGGATGCCATCTCGCAAATTCCAGTCGTTTGCGAATATCAAGACATCTTTCCAGAAGAGCTTCCAGGAATGCCTCCGCACTGGCCAGTTGAATTCATCAATGATCTTGAGACTGGCACGGAACCGGTTTGCAAGCATCCTTACAAGCTCGGACCTGAAGAGTTGAAGGAGCTGAAGAAGCAACTCGATATTCAAGAGAGAATGGGTCTCATCCGACCTAGTTCCTCTCCGTGGGGTTGTGGAGTACTTTTTGTGAAGAAGAAGGATGGAACGAACCGACTCTGTGTTGACTACCGTCCATTGAACAAGAAGACTATCAAGAACAAATACCCACTTCCCAACATCAACGAGCTGTTTGAAAAACTCAAAGGTGCCCAAGTATTCTCCAAGCTTGATGTCCGTATGGGTTATCACCAGATTCGAATCCGTGAGCAAGATATTCCCAAGACGGCTTTCAGGACAAGCTATGGTTCTTATGAATACACTGTCATGTCTTTTGGCCTCGTCAACGCTCCTCCGACTTTCTCTCGCATGATGAACTTCATCTTGAACGCCTACACAAATGACTTTGTTTTGGTCTACCTCGACGACATTCTGGTCTTTTCGAAGAACAAGGAAGATCATGCCAAACACTTGCGTTTGGTGCTCGATAAGCTCAGGGGACATCAGTTCTACGCCAAGTTCTCAAAGTGCGAGTTTTGGCTCGATGAGGTTCTATATCTTGGGCATATCATCTCTGCCAAGGGCATTGCGGTGAATCCTGAGAAGGTGTCTGCAATTGTGAATTGGGAACCACCTCAGAACGTGAAGCAACTCCGTAGCTTCCTCGGTCTCGCAAGCTACTGTCGAAGGTTCGTTGAGAACTTTTCTAAGATTGCGAAGCCTCTTTCAAACCTTCTCCAGAAGCATGTCAAGTACGTTTGGTCTCCGGAATGTGACATCGCTTTCAACACTTTGAAAGAGAAATTGGTCACTGCTCCAGTTCTGACTCCTCCTGATGAATCCAAACCGTTCGAGGTCTTCTGCGATGCCTCTCTTCAAGGTCTTGGTGCAGTGTTGATGCAAGAGAAGAAAGTTGTGGCTTATACCTCTCGCCAGTTGAAGCCCAACGAGAAGAACTACCCCACTCATGACCTCGAGTTGGCGGCAGTTGTGCATGCTCTTTTGACTTGGAGACATATCTTATTGGGAAGAAAAGTGGACATTTTCACTGACCACAAGAGTCTCATGTACATCTTCACTCAGCCTAATCTCAACCTCAGGCAGACTCGTTGGGTCGAAATGATTCAAGAGTATAATCCGAGTATCGAGTATACTCCAGGCAAGGCCAATGTGATTGTTGACGCTTTGAGAAGGAAGGCTTATTGCAATAGTCTGATTATCAAGCCTTATCAAACTGAGCTTTGTGAAGCTTTCCGCAAACTCAATATGCAAGTTGTTCCTCAAGGTTTCCTCGCCAACCTTCAAGTCTCTCCTACCCTGGAAGAGCAGATTCGCGAGGCAACTTCTTGATGCTATGGTGGAGAAGGTGAAGATTGGGATTGCCAAGAGTCAACCCAAGTACAAGTGCTACCGCCTTGATGACAAGGATACTCTCTTCTTCGAGGATCGTATTGTTGTGCCCAAAGGTGATCTTCGTAAGGTTATCATGAACCTTGTCGGCAGGCTGAGATCTTCCATAATTGGAAGCGCTGCCGCGCTCCCTTAAGCTTCTCTATAAGCTCCCACATGCCTCCGGGCGGGGACGCGGACGGCCACAAGGCTTGGGAAATACTCTGCATCACCTGCCGAACTTGTTCGTGCAGTTGTGAGAGCTCTGGTAGAAGATCACCCGAGGACCCGGGCATCTCCTCTGCAGGACGACCCGTCAGCATACCTGCAGACATACCCTGTTAGCAGGCTTCTTCGCCGAACTTCTTTAAAAATTCGTTCAAGCACTTACTAAAAATGTCGCGTTGAAGCTGTTTATTCTCCTTCACGGAGTCCGCAAGCTGGGCTCGGACATCCTTCAGTTCCACGCCTAGCCGGATATTGGCATCTTGGAGATCATTTTTCTCCTGCCTGACTCGCGTCAGCACGCGCTCGCCAGCATTTGACTGTCAATCATCACGTGTTGTATCCGCCTCCACGGCCTCCGGATTCACTCTGGGGCCACCTGCAACATCTATTGTTAGGTGTGCATATACACTGCACACTACCTGGTACTGATATTCTTTGCAATAGACAAAAAGAGTTACCAGGGGGACCCTTTTTGGACTCCTTCAATGCGGCAACAGCGGCATCCAGTTGGGCCTTGCACTCGTCCAGCTGTTGAGACAGTTGGGAATTCTTGTCCGTAAGAACCTGCACAAATAATTATCCTTAAATCAGTTGCATCAACTGTTTCAAGTCTCAGGGGCTACTAATACATATAATTGTCAGATTTGCTTACCCGTACATCCCTTACATACTCGACAGTGGCTCTGGCTAGACCATTTTGAGCAGCACGGAGGTACGCGTCTCCAGAATTGAAGGCATCAAATGCCTCTGGTGAGAAGCAAGCGTGACGGAGTACGGCCCGACGACGCCTATGATTCATGGCGCTCTCCACTTCTGAATTTGTAGCGGACAGTCTATCTGCATCCTCTGTAGGAGGAGTATCTGGCTTCCGCCCCATCTCGGCTTCCGCCTCTATGTCCGGCATTGGAGCCCGACTAGTGGAAGCGTGATCCGCAGCCTCTCCAGACATATTCCAGCGAGTGTTTTTTCTATTAAAGAAACATGGATGTCATTACATTTTGAGAAAGATGACAACCACGGAGCGGGGTTTTTTGTCATACCTCTGCGCCAGCGTCTCCGTCCTAGCCGCCTTCCTTTTTGGCCTACCCGGCCTCGGTGCCTCTTGTTGGCGAGATGCTGTGGGTTCGGCACGGCATCTCGAATGCCTTCCCTGTAAAACACCATATGTATATGGTAGGTGAAGTGTCTAATGGAGCAGTCCGGGATAGTCGGCCGTAATGGCCACCATGGCGTCATCACAACTCAATTGATAGAACTGCCTGTCTATCAGCTCCATGAATATGTCCGGATCTTCTTCCAATGCGGGACCGAGGGCCTGGCCAGGGACCTCTGGTTGTGGAGCTGGGCTGTTGACCTCCCTTATAGCTTTTTGTCGTTCCTGCCGTAAAATGGCAAGGTAAGTACCTACGACAAAGAATGCGGGAAGAATGGGAGTAAGGAGATATAACTCACCCAACTTGGAGGGTTGTACATGGAGAATCCATCCCGTGGCTTGATGCGGATGAACTCCTCTTCCTCTCCCTTGAACAACTCGGACAGAATTTTTGCTAAAGGAGCAGCGGAGTTCGGTCCCTTACGCCCGCAACGGGTGGCATCATCTTCCCTATTAAAACACCACAGGGGGTTCTCTCAATATTGAAGTGGCTGCACTCCCCGCATTATGCATATTGACATAACCTCGATTACTGTCAATCCTGATTGAGCCAGTGCTTTAATCCGGTTCATCAGGTAAAGGACTTCTCCGTTGTCTTCCTCCTAGGGGCTCCGTGGGCGCCAGCTTCAGCGTTTCTTCAGAGGAGCATTGCTGAACTCAGGAAGACCCCGCCGAATAGGGTCCGAAAGGGGGACGTCCTCCATATAAAACCATTCTGAAGGCCAGTTTTCGGACGTCTTCTTTGGAGTACCGGACAGGTATCCGGTTTCAGTGATGCGCCATATTTCGGCTCCGCCCACTTGATAAAGTGACCCCTTCTGTGTGCGGGGGACGAGGCAAAATAGCCTTTTCCACAGCTCGAAATGAGCCTCGCAGCCCAGGAATAACTCGCAAAGTCCAACGTAGCCGGCGATGTGTAATATGGAAGCAGGGGTGAAATTATGCAGTTGGAGGCCGTAAAACTCCAGGAGCCCACGGAGGAACGGATGAATTGGAAATCTGAGTCCCCATAATAAGTAAGGAACAAGGCACACCCGCTCCCCCGTAGAGGGGCTGGGGAAGCTCTCCACTTTCTCCCCGCCATTGTAGGTGGCGAGCCCGGCTCGGACGGGAACCATATACGCTAGGGGGAGAAATCCCTAAGTCTGCAGTTCGACTAATCGACTGTGTGGGACAGAACACCTCTCCCAATCACCGGGCTTACGACTACGGGGGCGAGAGGAGGAGCTGCAGTGGTCGGCCATGTTGGAGTGGATTTTTCCGAAGCGCGCTCCGATGGATTCTCGCTGTGGGAGGATGGTATGGATTGGATATAAGAATCCCCATCCCTTTAATAGGCAATTTATTTATCTGGCTAGGGGGGCGAATGTAAAAATGCCCTAGCTCCTCATATTCATTTGACGCGTGGAAGATATTCCTTATTGGGCGTAGAAGCCAAGAAGTCGAACATTTATGGGGCCGGACACTACTTGACAGACATTCAAAATTTGGAGAAGAACCCGGCTTGCAATGCCGAAGACAATAATGCGTGTCGGACTTGACGTCATTGAAGCCTGGTTCAGGGGCTACTGAGGGAGTCCTGGATTAGGGGGTCTCCGGACAGCCGGACTATATCCTTTGGCCGGACTGTTGGACTATGAAGATACAAGATTGAAGACTTCGTCGAGTGTTCGGATGGGACTCTACTTGGCGTGGAAGGCAAGCTAGGCAATACGGATATGTATATCTCCTCTTTTGTAACCGACCTTGTGTAACCCTAGCTCCCTCCGGTGTCTATATAAACCGGAGGGATTTAGTCCGTAGGACAACAGACAATCATACCATAGGCTAGCTTCTAGGGTTTAGCCTCTCTGATCTCGTGGTAGATCAACTCTTGTAATACTCATATCATCAAGAACAATCAAGCAGGACGTAGGGTTTATCCTCTATCAAGATGGCCCGAACCTGGGTAAACATCGTGTCCCCTGCCTCATGTTACCATCCGCCTTAGACGCACAATTCGGGTCCCCTTACCCAGGATCTGCCAGTTTTGACACCGACATTGGTGCTTTCATTGAGAGTTCCACTACATCATCACCAGAAGGTTCGATGGCCCCATCAATCATCTACAACAATGCTGCCCTGGGGGAGGTTTTCCTCGCCGGTCAGATCTTTGTGTTCGGCGGCTTCGCACTACGGGCCAACTCGCTTGGCCATCTAGAGCAGATCGACAGCTACGCCCCAGGTCCCCAGATTAGTTTTGTAAATCTGGACTATGTCGCTGATATCCGAGGAGACTTGATCTTCCAAGGGTTCACGACCCCAACCTCCGCTCTCGCCTTAGATTCGGAGCGCATCACCAGGTCCAAAGACGGGATTACCGAGCCCGCCGAACTATCTGCGGCGACTAAACCCAGTACGGGAGAGCCGGAGGAAGTAGTGTCGCTGGCAACCATCATGATGCCGGACTCTTCTCCTGATACTTGCTCCGAACCGTTGGAGTTAGGATCGTGTGAGCTCGGCCAAGGAGTTTCCTTCCCGCCGTACTCCACGGATTTTCTTCTCCCTGATCAAACCTCGCCTTTAAGCGAGGCTCTAAACTTAATGCGATCCCTCGTCATTACAGAGGGGCAATTTCCAAAATACGCCCAACCCAGACTAGGGGTTGAGGGAGGAGAATTTTACGTCCCACCCACCACCCACTTCATAGCCACTGTCGAGGACTTAACTGACATGCTCGACTACGGCTCCGAAGACATCGACGGTATGGACGACGATGTTGGAGAGGAGCAGGCCAAAAACCCGCCGTTTACCGGACGCTGGACGGCCACCTCTTCGTATTACGTGTACATGGTGGATCCACCCAAGGAGGGTAACAGCGATGATAAAGAAGATCCAGTCGAGGATAAGCCTCCTGAGATACATCCAAAGCACTGACGTCAGCGGCACCGCTCTAAATCATGCCGTGGAAAAGATAGCAATACTGGCACAGGAGACAACAACACTCCGGATGATGCTGAAGACAAAGAAGACCCCGTCGAGCCAACTTTTGAACAGGACGATCGGGAAGATGGGCAAGTTAGCCCTGACAAACAGGCCGCAAACGAAGACTCGGAGGACAATAAGTATCTCCCACTCTCTAAGGACGAGGTGGTCCTCGGTGACGAAGACTTTATCATACCTGAGGAACCTCTCGATCAGGAGCACTTTCAGCGCCGGCTATTTTCCACATCAAGGAGCCTGAGAAAGAAGCAGCAGCAGCTTCAAGCTGATCAAGATCTACTCAATGATAGGTGGACTAATGTCCTGGCAGCCGAGGAATACGGCCTCAAGCACCCAATCAAAAGTTACCCGAAGAATAAACTGCTACCCCAATTTGACGACGAGGCCCTCGAGCCCATGCCATCAGCACGTAATGCGGCTGACCGACCACCTCGTGGCCGGGACAAAACGGCAACTAAAGCCGAAGAACAGCCCATACTACCCCGCCGTAAAGGTAGAGACATAACCGCTCGGGGATATACATATGACCTGTGGCAAGGCCTGGACAATAGAGCAGGTCAGACTAGATCGATCTACGGATCGCGGGGGCATGCACCGACGTGCGATGATGGCTATCTAGCCGGACGTGACAAGCATAATCACACCCGGTCCGAAAACCGCAGACGGACTCCATCCGAGCTGCGTCGCAACTTGGCCTGATAAAGAGGGGCCGCACACCCCCTCTGCTTCACTGATTAAGTAATGGAGCATGAATTCCTAGAAGGGTTCAAACCTATGAATATTGAATCGTATGATGGAACAACAGATCCCGCGGTGTGGATTGAGGATTTTCTTCTCCATGTTCATATGGCCCGCGGTGATGATGTTCATGCCATGAAATACCTCCCACTAAAACTAAAGGGACCAGCCCGGGACTGGCTAAGTAGCCTCCCAGAAAACTCTATTGGCAACTAGGAAGACCTGGAACACGCCTTTCGCGACAACTTCCAAGGTACATATGTCCGGCCTCCGAATGCTGATGACCTTAGTCACATCATCCAGCAGCCCGGAGAGTCCGCTAGGAAGGTGTGGACTAGGTTCTTATTTAAAAAGACCCAAATCATCGACTGTCCGGATGCCGAAGCGCTAGTGGCTTTTAAACATAGCGTCCAAGATGAATGGCTGGCCCGTCACCTCGGCCAAGAAAAACCAAAGTCTATGGCAGCTCTTACCGCAGTGATGACCCGCTTCTGCGCGGGAGAAGACAGCTGGTTGGCTCGCCAAAACAATAGCACCAATGATCCTGACACCTCTGAGGTCAGGGACGGCAATGGAAAGCCTCAACGCAATAAAAACAAGCATCGAAACAATAATGTAGGAACCCAAGACACGGCGGTCAACATCGGATTCAGTGGTTCCAAATCCGGTCAACGGAAGAAGCCATTCAAGGCAAACAATGATGGCCCATCCAGTTTAGACAAGATACTGGATCGGCCCTGTTAAATTCATGGCAGCCGTGACAAGCCCGCCGACCATACCAATAGAAATTGTTGGGTTCTCAAACAAGCAGGCAAGCTCAATGCCGAACACAAAGGGAGGGGGCCGCCTAGTGACAGCGAAGACGAGGAGACTCGCCAGGCAAACACCGGGGGACAAAAGCAATTCCCCCCCGAAGTAAAAACAGTAAACATGATATCTGTGAAGCATATCCCTACGAGGGAGCGCAAGCGCGTACCACGAGACGACTACGCCATAAAGCCGGTCGTACCAAAATTTAACCCATGGGTAGCTTGTCCGATCACTTTTGATCGCAATAACCACCCAACAGGTATCCGTCACAAAGGTTCGGCGGCTTTGGTGTTCGACCCAATCATCGATGGATTCCATCTCACACGAGTCCTTATGGATGGTGGCAGTAGCCTTAATTTTCTCTATCAAGACACTGTTCACAAAATGGGCATTAATCCCTCGAGGATCAAGCCCACGACAACTGCCTTCAAAGGTGTAATACCTGGCGAAGAATCTCACCGTACGGGCGCAATCACGCTGGAAGTCATCTTTGGTTCGCCAGACAACTTCCCAAGCATAGCCTTGATCTTTGATGTTGTTCCATTATGCAGTGGATACCATGCACTGCTTGGGCGGACCGCGTTCGCTCGTTTCAATGCGGTCCCACACTACGCCTATCTAAAGCTTAAGATGCCCAGTCCACCTGGCGTCATAATGATTAGTGGAAACACGGTACACCCCCTCTGTTGTGAGGAGTATACCATGGCCATCACAGCCGAAGTACAAAGCGGACTCGTTAAACCGCATAACTTATCGGCCATTAAGCCACCGACCTCTACTACACAAGACCGGCTAATTTTCGAGCAGGATTAGCAATTCCACCTCCATCGTTCACCGCATATGCCTGGGAAGTTTGCATTGCGCATGCATAATTATACACTTAAAATGTCTTGGTCATCAGCGGAGGCACAATGCGGACAGACCTACATCACGGTTTGTCCTGCTACAACTTTTCTCCCTTCTTTTCAAACTATTTGTTATCTTTTGTCATAGATGAATCAAAACCTGCTCGTCCTATGGACCTGCAAGGACTCTTTAGGAGCTCAGTTTCGTCAAGGCAACAAAAGATTGCTCCTTTTAAGGAATCCTCTTCGCTAAGGCAATGGCAGTGCAGACATGCGGCAGGAGGTTCAAAAGATTTTTTGTAGACCAAACACTCCATTTTAAACCTGGATATAGCCTTTTTCCTCAGCCTTCGACCCCTGGCATGTAAAATGACCCGGGTAGAGGTGTTATAATCTGTAAGATTGTGCTCAACGTATCAATCAGATTCCAGTGGACATAATCCGTCTTCAGTACTTATTTTTTCCTCATAGAAACTGTATTTTACCTTTTCGGTGGTTTCACATATACACCTCGGCACTAATCGCCAGGGTTCTCAATACGGCAACATATTAAATTTCCAACAAGTCTGAACATCTCTACAACATACTTTGGCGTCACGAGTTTTGGCATTATATGCATCAGCTCCTAATCCTGTCTTTGGTCAATAGTTGGGTTGCCCGGATCCTATGCTTACTACCTTACGTTCTGCTCTATCGGCTAGGGTAGTAAAGGGAGAACTACTGCGATTGTGTTTTCGGTTCACCTGGTTAAGCACCTCGGTAGAGAAAGCCAAAAACTAACTGTTATGATACGGCGAGAGCTGGTCAACCACTTAGCGACTTATTAAATCCTTTGGGATTCCTTCCGTATAACATGAAGGACCGTTTTCCGGTCACCTATGTAGCGCAGTCGTATTTGGATAACCGCGTACATACAAGGGGCTATATCATAGACCCACCGTCAAAATCCTATGGCTAAGTGAAGGTGTTAAAGCCCTATAGTCCGATTGCCTAGTTCGCTGCACTGAACCTCCTTCACGGACCAAGACGTTGGGTCCAGTGTAGTCAGTTGCTATTCCAAACACCCCCGCATTATATGCGAGGGGGCTAAAGTCGCCGACCGGCAAACCTTCAAATTATATAAAAAACGGCCGCACAGGAGGAAATGCCTTTCAGGCAAAAGGCATAAATGTAACACGGCCTTAATATATCATAATATTTGTTATCACAATTCCGATACATTCATTCAAACATAATATTCTTCGAGCACTAACCCTTTATCAAGCGGGCGCCCTCTAGGACATCTTCAAAATAATGGCCCAGCGTGCAATGGTCCTTGCCCTCGGGCAGACTTTTTGCTGCAACATCAGTGACCTTCATTTTCGCCCAGTACATCTTGACACGGGCAAAGGACATCCGTGAACCTGCAATGCAGGCTGACCGTTTAGCGATGTCGCTATGCGACACCGCACTAACAAGTCGCTACACCAAACCAAAATAACTATTCGGAATTGGCTCAGTTGGCCACAGCCGGACCACGACTTCCTTCATGGCAGCTCCGGACACCTTATGGAGCTCGGCCTACTGGGTCATTTGTTCGTTCAGCATCGATGGGCGCCTTGGCACATTGAACTATGACCAGAAAAGCTTCTCCACAGCACGTCCGTCTTGCACTTGATAAATCTGCGCCGCAACAGTGACACTCTTCGGCAGGTCCAAGAATGAGTTTGGAGAACTCCACAATTGATTAAGCAGGGCATACTTTGGGTCGCCGAATTTAGTTTGTAATATAAAGGGCTTACCAGCCCCTATCTCCCCAGCTCGTCGAATCTCCTCCCGAGCCGCTCTAGACTCGGACTGTGCCTCTTGCACCTCTTGTGAAGCCTTGTTGAGTTCGGCTGCCTTGGCTTTGTTATCCTTCTTGAGTGATTCGCATTGGCTAGTGGCATCCTTTAGCTCTTGCGCCATGATAGATATTCTCTCCTCGCAGTGGATCCGAGCGGCTTGTTTGGCCTTTAACTCAGTAGTTGCCTTCTTGACAGCCGCATTGCTCACTCTGGCTTGCTCCTTGGCATGGGCAAGTTCAGCCCGAAGGGTCTCAACCACAGCAACACCATCTGCAATTATGCATGTCCCAGTATATAATTTTCAGCTTCGTCCTCATATTAGTATACATGCATAAGCTGACTGCCCAAAAACATACCTTGTGCCTCGTCAAGCTGCCCTTTAATGTCCTCATCTGCTAACTCAAGTTTCTGCTTTAAATCTTCAACTTCTGCAGCATGGGCAGTCGCCATTGACATACTAGACTATTTCAAATTAATCATGTCATTTCCTAAGCATATCTTTTTGATCATCTGATCGCCTCCCTATGGAAGCCGACTAGAATCTCACGGGCTACTATCTATACACAAGCACATTCTGCATGTAAAGAGCGGTTAAGATATTACATTGCATACCTCAAAGCCTCTTAGTAGGCCCGTGAAGGCCTCATTCAATCGGCTTCTCGTGGACAGAATCCTCTCAATTACCATACCCATTAAGGTACGATGTTCCTTTGAGATGGATGCATCCTGCAACATGCCGATTAATGTATCCGGCGCCTCCGGACTCCTCGAGGCGGCTGCAGGAGTATGAACTCCCTTCGAAGGGATATGTTCACTCGACCCTAGAGTCGTCTTCGGCTGTAAACTAGATAGTCCGGGGCCTTTATTGTTGGTCCCCGTAGGGGCTGCACACCCCGGACCCTTGACGACCGAAGTATCACCTTCGGGCATTGCCTTCATTGCCCCCCACGCCACTTGATGATCGGGGGAGACCCTCCGGGATGACACCTCGAAGTAGTCCACCCTAAGGGGCGAGGAAGCATGTGGAGGCGTCTCGCTTTCCATCATCTCCGGAAGCAGGTCACCCGAGGAGGAGGACTGTCGAGGAAGACTGCGGGCCAGACTGCAAACATATATTTAAGATGTTACCCTTGTGACTTGAAAAGAATGGGATATGTCTAGAATACCCTTGTTCACTTACGATTCGGCGAAAGGCTTGTCCTTATGGAGGAACTGTGCGGCAACGTCGTCTTCCGAACCTGTCGTGGTTTTGTCACGGCAGATGTCATAGTGTGAGGACTTAGTGGTGGAGCCATCGCGACGGGTTAGCTTGAAGGGGTTAAAGCGGAACAAGGGACACAAGGAATTATACTGGTTCGGCCGCTTAAAATGAAGGTAAAAGCCTACTCCAGTTGTGATGGAATTGCTAGGGTTTCGATGACCAGGGACCGAATCCGCTTTGCCTGGCTCTCGAGTTATTGCTTGTTGTCTGTCCCTAAACCGCCGTCGGGTCGTCCCTTTATATACACAGGATGACGCCCACCGGTTTACAGAATCCTGGCCGGCTCATAAACATGTCCGGCCTGGTATCTACCCTTTCCTATCTTACAATACAAGTTACATGCTATATGGAGGTTTATGTCTATGGGCCCTAAACTGCCTTTGGGCCCTCGGCCTCCGTGCTAGCTCTCCTTCGTAAAGGTCCATATTCCTTGTCTTCATGGGCTTCAGATATAAATAACTCATTACAGGCATAATCCGGCCCCTCCTGGCCGGTTTATACGCAGTAGTAATATTCTCAACATTAGGCCCCAGATTGATTTGAACATGTTCATGTCAATCTTCGACACTTAGAAAAATTCCCCTTTCAGCGCCTTTGCATATCCTTGTAATCCGCCATGACGTCATCCTCCAAGATTGTAATAAACCGCCATGACGTCACCTGTTATTAAAAATTGTATGTCTCACCTTCATTAATGAGCCTCCGACAATCGAGGCGACAGCTCTGTCACAGATCGAATTTTTGGGCTCCTCAATTTTCGCGCCTGTCACTTATCCCTTCGCCTTATAAATAAGACTGGGGGTCCTTTTCATCCCCCCCAGTGCCTCCTCGCATCCTCTTCTTCCATGCGCCGACCTGACCCTTGCGTGCGGCCGCCATCATCAAGCTCCGCCCTCGACCTCATCTCCAGCCGCTGCATCAACCTAAACGTACCAGAGAAACACAGCGTGCCTTCGCTGCTCTGTCAGCAACAGTAAGTTTTCCCTTTCCCTTGCCCTAGATTCGCCATTAAGGTTTTGGTGTTCATCAAAGCTCACGGCTATTCTTCTCTGTTTATCTCCATAGTGTAAGCAGTGAACTCAGATTCTGACATTTTATTGCGCAGTCGTAGTTGTAATCCCCTTTTTCATCCTTAGAATATCTTCTCTGTATAGAAAAAACCCATCTGGACCTGATGAACTATTTAAACACCTATATTTTGAGCCTGAATATCCTTTGATTTACTGATATGCTGCAGATCTGAAATTACCACATCGATCTATGAAACTTGTTTTTCCCATACTTAGACATTTTTTAGATCTGTACCTTCCCTACCAATATAGCTGGTTTAACTTTTTTAGAAAATAATAATCCGGTATGTAGAAGATGATAATCCGGCAGGTACCATTAGTCCCCTTTAAAACCGCCAATTCGTTTATCCTTGTAACCCCTCAATGTCAGGCTCCGGTTTAACAATGTGCATCCATCTTTGTCTTATCCTTCTGATCTTATGTCGCTTTATGCTTGTCCATCATAAACCTTAAACCGGCATTAATCTTTTTCCAGCTCTTCATTTAAAATGGCCAAACAATTTTATGCTTGTAACTGGGCCTCTTCACGGGTTACTGAAGAGCAACTAGATGGATGCGTCAGAACTGGCGCTTTACAAAATGAAGCGAAATCCACTGGCGAGTTCCCGTTCCAGAGAATCCTCCTACCCCCAAGGATGGCGAGGTAGTGGTATTTGTTCATCATATGAGCCCTGGTTTTAAACTGCCCGGATCCAAGTTTTTTCATGATGTACTTGCCAGCTTCCAGATCCACCCTCAAGATATTGGACCTAACTCTGTGTCCAATATTTGCAACTTTCAAGTGTTTTGTGAGGCCTATCTGCAAGAAGAGCTGACCGTTGAATTGTTCAGGCATTTTTTCTACTTGAACCGTCATACTGAATTTGTAGACGGGCCCAACACTGAACTTGGCGGCGTTTCCATTCAGAAAAGGAAAGCTTCCCTCACGCCAAACTTCATAGTCATCCTAAGGATTGGAACCAGACTTGGTTCTACTATAAGGACACTTCCCATGATGATGATAACCCTCTGCCGGGTTATCGTGCTCACCGGCTTACCAACACACATCCATTTCCGCAACGGCTGACTGCCAAGGAACGGGCCACATATGCGCCACAACTCGCGAAGCTCAGAGCTTTTATGGCTAATGGTTTGACAGGAGATGTCTTTCTTCGTTGCTAGATATCTTGGAGTATTTTACCGTTAAGCCGTCGCCCTGGCTTAATGTGTGAGTACACAGGGGACTGAAAAGATCCTCAACGACATATTGATATTCAGCTAATAGAGGATGAAGTTACTGAGTCTGTTAAGAAAATACTGAATGAATCAGAGGTTGTCTACAGTAAGACCGGGTTAAGTCCCTTCTATACTTTGAATAAACCGCCAGCTGTAAGAATTATCTCACTCCTGCTTGTACCTGATATTCTTAACTGTGTAATCTTTTATATCCTCTGTCAATCTTTTAACAGGGTGACGACTAATTCTGGAAGAAGAAACCTCAAGATAAACCGGCCAAGACCCCTCGACCTAAGACGAAGGTTGTCAAGAAACCTTCTAAGAAGAGGGCAGCTGAATCCACCGGGTTGGACCTTGATGAGGACCTTAATAATCCGGACTCAGAGGTAGAACTTGACTCTCTTGGTTCGTTTTCCATACACCTCATTGACAATGATTATTATCATGGTGATGCTGAAGGCAGCCAAGCAGATGACGCAGAGGTAATTACTCTTTCATCTGGTTTAAACACTCTGCCAACACAGAAAATACATCAAACAATCTGGAAAATAAGCTTTTCTCACCCCCTAGCTCACTTGGACCCAAACTTTCTTTTGAAGAAGCAGCAACACGAAGCTCGCTGCACAACCCGGCACAGCGGCCAAGTAGTCACTTCAGCCGGCTTACCGAACACTCTGGTTCGGAAATGTCAATCTGAGGTCTCACACACTTCTTGTCGTGGAATTGTCACGACAGATATCCTAGTGTGAGTACTTAGTCGTGAGGCCAATGCATCTTTGTAGTAGCTTGATAGGGGTTGAGCGGAATCGAGAGACGCAACACAAGACAAGGATTTAGGCAGCTTCGGGCCTCGAGAAACATCTTCCGGTAATAGCCCTAGATGTTGTTTGTGGCTAGATCTCATTATGCTCGTGAGAGAATTGCCGGTAAACCGGCTCTTTGTGTCTAGCCCTAGAGATTGTTTCTTGTTCCCTCTCCCTTTTTTGGGGAGCCCTGCCCCTCCTTATATATGTTGAAGGGGCGGGTTACATGACTATTCATAGTAGGATTAGGATTACTCTATTACAAGTGGAGTCCTAGTCTTGCTTCCTTTGTAAGGGTATATTCCTTATGCCTTTCCTTGTAAACCAGCCCACCATAGCATGAACCGACCTTCTGGGCCTTGGGCCTTGTCATCCATCTAAAACACCCATCGGGTAACCAATGAGTCGGCAGACCAGTTAACTGCCAGACCAGTGAGCCGTCAGTCCTCCAGCGGGTTATCGATGAAGAGCCAAGTCCGGCCGGGTTATACTTCCGAATGGGTTACGCCGCGGGGTATATCCCCGACATTAGCCCCCAGTTTAATTTGGATTTATCCATGTTAAACTGATCTGCAATATAAACACAAGAACAAATTTGATAGGTTGTGCTCCAGGTTAAGAATTTTTGTAAACCGACACCTGAACATCCTTAAGTCCTTGTCATTTCATTCTTCTAGAAAATCTGGGTCAATAAACAATCTTCATAATCAATTTGCTTGTAGAATAAATATTGTAAATAAAGAATCCATTTGAGTCGGCCTTCAATGCTCTGATTTGACAAAAATATTGGACTTCAAATATTCAACTGATATTCAGCCGGTTTGAAAATGTAGAACTTGCCAGTTTATCACTGCCAAAATTGCCGGGTTATAAAAACTGATGATCCCGGGTCATGAACGTTTATAGATGCCGGGTTATGATTGTTGCCAATGCCGGGTCACACAATTAATCTACCTGATTTGCCCAAAACTGAGAATTTGAAGGTGTTCCTCCTTTATATACATATTACCTGTAGCCCCCAAGTCTTAAGAGGAGAACATAGTGATAGCTTAAGATTTGTTTCAATATAAATGTTGCAACCCTGAAGAACTCCAGATTGTTCATCTCAGTCACTAGTCACAACTGAATATTCCACATATGTAGCCCCCAAGTGTCGGGTTGTCATGCTTGCAGCAACCCGGGACTTGTAATTGCTTGATGCTCAAAAAACTTCAACCAGTGTAGCCCCAAGGGCCAGCTCATTATTCAATAATGAGCAGGGACTTTATAAATATAATCACGCTTCATTGAAAATAACATCATATGATGTAACTCCACCATGGGGCTTGAACCCACGCCCACAAGGTTAAGAGCTTTTTGTTTTACCAACTGAGTAGTGGACCCTTGAATATAACAGATTAAGACTTTTGTACCTTGAATCATTGATAGGAGCAATTGGTAGCCCCCAAAGGCCGACTCGTTTAGAATGTGATTAGTCGGGTCTTCAATAAGTTGAGCAAAAAATGACTTTGCATTAGCCCCCAAGTGCCATGGTGCATGCTAGCAGTGACATGGGACTTGCATATTCGATGTAATCTCAATTTGAATAATGTAGCCCCCAAGTGTCGGGTCATAAGCCTGCAGCGACTCAGGACTATTCCTTCCATTGTAGAATAAACCATATCCATTGATAAAATAATACCCATTGCGCCAAAGCGACATTAAATATCTTATCTGTTGACAAGTAAATCCAGAGTTTAAATACCCGGCGGCTCTTGACCGATGGCGATTTAATACGCCTCCATTGTAAGCCAGAATTTTTATAACTCGGTGGCTTATAGCCTTTTGAGAAAATCCAGAATGGATAATCATTTTGAAGCATCAATTTTAATGATGAGCTTGGACTTACGCATTTATATAAGTCATAGTTCTGCAAATCCTGCAGAAAGTTTAAACAACATACGCCCTGGCGACTATGGAATTAGCTTATACTGCCGGCTTATATCGCCATATCTAATAAAAGCAATAATTCAATGATTGATAAGCACATGATTCTTGTACTGCCGGCTTATGTGATCCGTCCGGTAAGGGTGATAACCCAATCTTTAGAAGCAAAAACTTCCAAATTTTTATGATTAACATATGGTGGCGACTTATCATCAAAATTCGAGTCGGGTTTAAATAGAAACCACACATATTTGCTTCAGATATGAAAAAAGTCTCAAGACAAACCCCAAATATTGTTTTCAAAAACTTAAGTCAAACAGAAAGAAAAATTTGAGGCTTCCGATTCGAATACGATCAGTAAACCGGACCCAAGGGGTTAAGCTAGGATTCGAATACGATCATGTAGGCCCAGTGGCTTTGGTGTTGCGCCGATCAAGAGGGTACCGACAGCTATGTTCTCTTTGGTTTGAATACGACCTATGTTTGAACAGGAAGCCCCCAAATGACCTTGAGAGGTTTTTAACGACCCTGATTCGAGTACGATCCAAGTCGGACCTAAAAGTGGTTAATCTATGATTCGAATACGATCAAGAACCCCCCTAGTGAGTTTGGCATTGCGCCGATCAAGAGGGTACCGATAGCTATGTTCTCTTTGGTTCTAATATGACCTATGTTTGAACAGGAAGCCCCCAAATGACCTGTAAATGTGGCTATGACCCGGATAAAAGGGTAATCATAGCTTAGCTCAATAAGCCGAAAGCCCCCAAGTGATATATTTCTGAGTTGTGCTCGCCGGTTGCCTATGTTTGAGTTGTGTTGTGCAACAAACTCTGTTCCGTCCCTGTAATTTCTCCTGAAAACTCGAACTTGAGCCGGATTTTAAACCGAAGCATCATTGTGAGCCAGAAATTTTCTGATGGCCTTTAAATTTTTACCAATATGGCGGTAGTCTCCAGGACCGGGTTATCTTCCCTCCATTGACCTGGAGTTCTTGAATTCACTAAAACTGGCCGATTTCGCCGAGTCATGTCATTGTAGCCTCGAGTCTCAAGACGACTCGAGGATTTGGCTTGAGATTCACCATATTTAACCGTGATATAAACTGGCATGAGTTATCCAATAGCTCAGAGATTTAATAATCCCTTTTTGCAGCAGACAATTTGTCCTGCATTGGAAAACTTGAAAGCCAGAGTAATTTCTCTTTTAAAGAAAGAAATATATAATATAAAAATATAATGGATGTATTTCACCCGATATGTTAGGCCAGAAAATATCCACCACGGAGTTGATGATCACCATGGTGAAGCTGAAATCAATCATGGCGAGTCGGCCATGCAAGAAGACAAATGAATCGTTCGCGGCATTGTAATCCGGCACGGACGCGCGAGTCGGCCATATGTTGATGTAGACCGGACTGCGGGGGACGGCGGCCTATGCGCGCTTTATTGGGTAATTCGCGCAGTCCTGACGAGTTGATGCAGACTGGACCGTGGGAACGGTGGCTTGCACGCATGTCTGTCAAGCAGCGTGGCATGGACGAATGATAGTGCATGCACTCCGTATCCGAGGTATAATGGCAAAAAAATTGTCTGGTGTAAAAATATTATAGGGCAGAGTAATTGTTCTTTGAGAAAAAAGTAAGTGTTTAATAGATAAATTTAGATAGATATCACCTGATGTTTGTGAACGACAGATGTAGCGACTAGACCTCAAATGGTCCAATCTCTGTGCTCCGATGTCATCCCAGGATCAGTAATGCTGACACCACATAGTACTTGAAGGATTTATAACAGAGTAGCAATCACACACTTATTACATCGAGTGTCTCAAAAGAGAACTTATTACAATAAATATGGCCTAAGGCCGTCTAATAACGATAACAGCGGAAGGCTTGGAAGATAGGTGAGTCCATCAACTCCAACGGCATCAATGAGTATAGAACCATGAACTAAAAAGGCTCCTTACTCGTCGTCTGAAAAGTCTGCAACGTGAACGTTGCAGCCCGAAATGGGTCAGCACATGGAATATGCTGGCAATGTAACACATAGGGAGCAATGAAAGAATAAGACTATACTATATGCATATTTGGCTGGTGGAAAGCTCTATGGTTACAGTTTTGCGTAAAGCCATTTTTCCCTACTCCAAAGGAATAAATTTTATTTAACTATCGTGGTGGTTGTTAAACATTGAGAGTGTATACACCCTCTCAATCCCAATTAAGCATCATCATTAAAACCCAACAAAATTATTTAGAGTAACATGATGAGATTCACATGATAATCCAAGTACTAGATACTCAAGATGTCCATAATCGGGGACACGGCTAACCATGATTAGTTTATACACTCTACAAAGGTTTGCACACTTTTCCCCACAAGACTCGATCTCCTCCGTTAGGATTCTCACACTACATGGTGTTTGAGAAATGGATGACCGAGACATAGTCTTTCAGAAGCGCTAGCACCTTACGATCGGGTAGATAGTTACACCTACTTCCCATTACATCTGCTAGTCTACCACTGTAAGAGTTCGCACAACTTAATCAACTATGCTAGAGCCCATAGTAGCTTGTGGCTGCACACGGAAGTTTCTAGTGTGAATAATCTCATGATCCCTTTGAGCCTGGGTGGCGGTCCAAAAGAAAACAGGCAATCGCTGGAATACCCAGGTGCCTCAATCAACTCAGATGTGTATTTAAGTTGCCACCTTAGATAAACCATTAATTCAATAATCTCACATCTGTCATGGATACACTCACCCAATCCACGTCTACTAGCATAGCATAGCAATATTAGCAAACGTGGAAGTAACTCCCAAAGGTTTGATAGTCACAGGTAATAGGTACTACCTCATCTACTTCCCAAAACCCACAATTTAATTAGATCCTAATCATGCAATGTGTGAGGATTGATCTAATGCAATAAAACAGGGTAGTAGGAGGTATGATCAAACTGTTACTTGCCTTGCTGACGATCCGTGAAACCTAGCGATTCAAAGTAGCAAGCGGCGCACTCCGGGTACTCTATCGCAAACAAACAAGCACATAATAAGTACTCATCTAATGCACAGGTAAAACTCAAATAATAGAACTAACAAGAAAGTTCAACATAAGAACTCCGGTTGGCAAAAAGAATCAAATCAAACGAAGCAATGAAAGACAAACGGCAAAAGAAACAAACTTCATTTACTATTCTGGATCTAGGTCAAATTTTACAGAAGAAAAAACTGGTTTGAGTTGGTTAAACAGAAAGAGGGTTTTGAGATGAAACTCCAGGCGCTTGAATCGCCTGATTCCGATAAACGAGCGAAAAGTTATACTAAAACGAAAATCGAATCAGAAATCGCGATCAGAAAAAATCGTGGAAAATCCGAGAAAAAGAAAAACGACGAACAGATTAACGAACGAACGTTCGTTATCTGGAACTAAACGAAGAACGCATTCGTTAAAATGAACGAACGAGCGAACGCTCGCTAATTAACTAAACCGAGAAAAAAACCAATCTATCGAAAGAAAACGAATCTAAAAAAATCGGTGAAAACCAATGGTTTTCTAAAAATATCTGGCGGCGGTTCGACCTCGTCGGCGTCGAGCTCCAGCGGCGGCGGGCGGCGGCGGCTGGCGGCGGCGGCTGGGGCGCGGTGCGGCTAGGGTCTGGACGGGCGCCGTGGCTTGGGCTGAGGCGGCCCTGGTGGCGCGCTATATAAAGCCCCCGGCCAGGCGGAGTCCTGGCCGGACACGGCCCAAATTCGGTTCAGATTATTTTTAAATAATTATGCTCAGAAAAAAAAGGAATACTAAACGGACTCCAAAAATTCTGACATAAATTTTCTCCGGCTTCTAAAATCAAGCCGCACAGGATGAACATTTATTTGGGGCCTAAATGGAATTTTGAAAAACACGCATTTTTTCCTAAATTCAAATAAAATAGCAAATAAATCCAAAATAAAATCTTATTTGATTTTATTATTAAATCCTCAATATTTCTTTATTTTTGAGAAAGTCATTTTATTCCCTCTCTCATATTTTGCGATAGAAATAATTGAATATAAAATAAATAAAATTAAATGATCCTATTTTCAAAATTTGAGAAAACTCAAATATGAAAATAACGAAATCCCCAACTCTCTCCGAGGGTCCTTGAGTTGCGTGAACTTTCTGGATCAACCAAAAATGCAATAAAATATGATATGCAATGATGATCTAGTGTATAACATTCCAAATTAAAAATTTGGGATGTTACAAACCTACCCCCATTTAGATGAATCTCGCCCTTGAGATTCGGGTTGGCTAGGAAATAGGTGAGGGTGGTCTTTCAGCAATTCTTCCTCTCGTTCCCAGGTGGCTTCGTCCTCCGTGTGGTGGCTCCACTGAACTTTGCAAAACTTAATAACCTTGCTGCGGGTGACTCGGCTGGCATACTCAAGAATTCTGACTGGTTTCTCCTTGTAGGTCAAATCACTGTCCAACTGAATCGCTTCCAGTGGCACTGTATCTCTCAGCGGTATATCAGCCATCTCCGTGTGGCACTTCTTTAACTGTGAAACGTGGAACACGTCGTGAACTCCTGACAATCCTTCGGGCAATATCAATTTATAAGCTACTTCTACCATACGCTCCAAAACCTTGTATGGTCCTACAAAATGTGGCGCTAACTTTCCCTTAACTCCAAAGCGCTTAACTCCTCGAAGTGGAGATACTCGAAGGTAAACTCGGTCTCCGACTTCGTAAACTGTCTCCTTGCGTTTAGAATTTGCGTAGCTCTTCTGCCTGGACTGGGCTACCTTGAGCCTATCGCGAATGAATTTTACTTTCTATTCAGACTCCTTAATCAGATCTGGTCCAAACAACTGACGGTCTCCAACTTCATCCCATGACAATGGGGTCCTGCACCTCCTTCCGTACAAGGCTTCGAAAGGGGCCATCTTCAAACTGGATTGATAACTGTTGTTATAAGAGAACTCTGCTTATGGCAAATTGTCGTCCCAACTAGATCCATAATCTAGCGCACAAGCTCTTAGCATATCCTCCAAAATCTGATTGACTCTCTCGGCCTGTCCATCTGTCTACGGATGGAAAGTTGTACTGAACTCTAGCCTGGTACCCAAAGTTTGATGCAACTGATTCTAGAACTTTGAGGTAAATTGGGTTCCTCTGTTTGATACAATGCTACTTGGAACTCCATGCAGACATACGATCGTGGTCATGTATATCTTTGCCAACTTGGCACTAGTATAGGTAGTCTTCACTGGAATGAAATGAGCTACCTTTGTCAAACGATCGACTACAACCCAAATCGAGTCATAGCGTGAACGAGTTCTGGGAAATCCTATAATAAAATCCATGCCTAACTTATCCCACTTCCATTCGGGTATCGGCAATGGCTGTAGCAATCCCCCTGGCTTCTGATGCTCTGCCTTTACTCTCTGACATACATCACAAACTGCTACATACTCCGCAATATCCTTCTTCATTCCGGTCCACCAGAAAGTATCCTTCAAATCCAAATACATCTTGGTATTTCCTGGGTGAATCGAATATGGTGAATCATGGGTGACGGTGTCCTGGACTAGGGGGTACTCACCACGTCATCTACCGATCTGTTAGATTGGGCCGAGGACCCCCATGGCCGTATACTCATGGGCCAGTTCGGACAGCTGCCGCATACAAGGAAGATTCCACAAGACTTCGCGATCAAGACAAGGACTCCTCCCCACTTGCGTATTCGGCTAGGACTCTTGTTATCCTTGGCCTCTGGTGCATTATATAAACCGAGGCCAGGCTAGTCGATAGATCATATACAACAACAATCATACCATAGGCTAGCTTTTAGGGTTTAGCCTCTCCGATCTCGTGGTAGATCTACTTTTATACTACCCATATCATCAATATTAATCAAGTAGGACGTAGGGTTTTACCTCTATCAAGAGGGCCCGAACCTGTGTAAAACATCATGTCCCTGCCTCCTGTTACCATCCCCTAGACGCATAGTTCGGGACCCCCTACCTGAGATCCACCGGTTTTGACACCGACATTGGTGCTTTCATTGAGAGTTCCGCTGTGTGTTCACCAAAAGGTTGATGGCTCGCCTGCAGATCAACTGCGACTTCGGCATCTTCGTCACCAACTCGACTGGTCATCTTGGTTTGACCAAGGACTGCGCCCTACCTCCAGTCGTCATGTTCGGATGAGGGTCTTTATAAACATTAACTCCGATATCTATCAATATCATGGAGGAATCATCCAGGAAGCCCGGGGGCTCAACGTCAACAATGCCCTCAGGCGACCGTGCTGTTTTTGTGGACAACAAACATGTGTCCGCCGCCACCGCCTCCTCAAGTGTCTTTTTAACGATCGCTTTGGTGGAATTGTGCGTAATTGAGTCTACAACAACCCTGCAAATTTCGTCGAGTTCAGATGGAGGAATCTCTGGCAATCCACGATATACCGGAGCTTTTCAAATCTGGACGGGAATCTGGATGAGTTTAGGGCGTGGTGTCCAGCTTCTAGCTCGGATGTCCATTGGAAGATCCAACCGTTGATCGGCTGCATAATTCCTATATCTACCACATCTCAAAATTTCAGCTCGATCCGACCGTCCAAACTCTAGGAACCTTCCGATTAGTGCATCACTTTTCGGATCTATTTTCTGCGCGAAAACGAATCTGACCCGAGTTCGTCTTTTTTATGAATGGGATTTCGGACATCCCTTTTGAAGGAAGTTTTGTATGGGGTATTATGTTTTGTTCCCGAACACATCCCTCTAACTTTAAGATCTTTGGAACATGATCTTCAACATTATGCTGGTGTCAAACCAGTCTGGCAATATTGCTCAATGGCTGCCGACCTGCGCTAGACACGTCGTCACTTTGTTGAGCCGAGCTCAACTTCTTCGGATCATCATCTCGGCAAGCCGAACAAGAGTCCGGCATCGTGAAGGATAAATCATCACCAACATCGCCGCCCGACGGATTACACGGAGCGGGCATACCGGCATCGCCGCACGGTCGCTTCATCAAGCCGGCATCGACCACATGACGACCTGCATCGGCAGGCCCGCACTATTGCTTCTTCAAGCTGGTGTCCATCACGCCGACCTACTTCGACTCATCGGCTGACATCGAGGCTTCGACATCTCGTCTGGACCGGGGGCTTCGCCATCTCTTCATCAACCTAATCCAGACACTTTGGCGTCACTAGCCGACCAGCTCCGTCACGTTAGCTGGACCGAGGGCTTTGCCTCGGCGAGCCAACCTTTGCCAGCATTGACATGCCGTTGTTTTATCTCCCATCAGGCAAAGGGTGTGCAGATCGAGTCCCAATTTTGCGAATCACCTTCCTTCGGATTGCTACAACAAATAAACCAGGTGCTATTAATCCCAGTATTTTTTGCTTATTTTGGTTCATTTTTCCCAAGGAATTATTACTCTGGTTTGTCCATCATATGTACATAGGTCTATCAAATGGTGGCCGCATTAATGACAGTCGCATGGCGGTTCGGTCAGTTTCCGTACATAGTCCGCCGAACGCCGCATCCGGAGGTCGGACCGACCTGTGAATTCAGGTTTTGCCACGGCTTTACCGCATCACACCGACACCCTGCATCGACATTGACTTCGGCTCCAAGCCATATTTCTTTTATTACTCACTTTGCATAAATTATTTATTATGCAACGATTTTTTTAATTATCATTATTACTATTATCTCCGGTTTGCACTATTTTTTGTGGACAGGAAAATGATTCGGGGACTTCGGCGTCACTCTGCCGGTCTGCATTGACCGTGCTATGTCACCACTTCGGCGTGTCGAGATCTCCGCTCCGCCACCTCGGGACCGGCATGGGGGATGAAACCTTGTCCCGCATCAAGCTCGGACCGCGTCATCAATACCGAACACATTAACCAGCTAAGTCGATTTCATGCTCAAAGCTTTAATTTCTAACTTGTGTTCGGTTCGACCAAGCGTTATACTTTTTTTGGAAAAAAGTTGCGTGTAAAAATTGTCCTTGTCCAAACTTTGTTTGTGACGCATAAATTAAAATACCCAATTCATTTGGGGGCTTCCTTCATGAAGCTTTTCCTCTTGCATATGATTATACTTGTATGGCTTCGTTCCTTGTTCGTGTATTACGCCATAATATGCACCATATTGACTTAAGAGATTTGCAAGCTGGGTTGCGTCACTCCTGTGTTTAACCCTACATTCCCGATTGTTTGGCTAGGGAGTAAAGGGAGCACCTCTGTGATTGTCACGACCGGGTCACCCGAGCCGGACCTCAAACTGGGTGAAGCCGAAAGCTAGCGCTCTTATTGTTTTCAATTATGGTCGGCACACAACGGAACTCATGAGTACAAAAAATCTATTGCACAAGTCTCATAATAACAATGAGCACCAAAGAAAGGTATCGGTGGGGGTACTATTTTCTTCGAAGATGCTTCTTACACTTCACAGTAATATAGCATAAGTTCCCTGAGCGCGCTTTGTCTGTTACAGCCTTATGGCCTGATTGCCTGGTTGTTGGAAACACCGTCGATATTCTCGACAGATGGAGTACATAACACTTTTCGGTCCTTGACCGAAGAGGGAGAAGCTGACGGTCGGTTAAGACGCATTTAAAGTTCGATTGAACATAGATATGATATAAGTACTTCGGTACATGCAATCATTCTTTTACCCAAGTCACTTGGGGGCTCTTAAATTTATATGAGCCGTTTTCTGATAAGTGTTCTTCTTCTTAGTCATTGCAAAGTTTTATTATTATTATTATTATTATTATTATTATTATTATTATTATTATTATTATTATTATTATTATTATCTATCACTCCTTTTTTCGACACGAGCGTGTGGTCACTAGCCGGGGAGCCTAATTTCTCTCTCAAAGCCGCTAGAGTTTAGTTTGCTAAACTGGCCTAATGAGATGTACTCTGCCCTCGGGATAGGAGGTTGAAGCCGTAGGCTGACCCGCTTGAAGTCTTGAGACAGGATGTATCATGTTAAAGCACGACAGAAGCACTTCTTTTGCTAAGGCCAATTTTCGGATTGGCACCGAACACTTGATCTTGTTCGGACGTCAAGTTTCTACTAACGTTTTTTGGTTTTCCAAGCTTATGGCACTTTTAAACTATTTGTGTGTTTTCGGCACAAGTCTCGCATTGCAACGCCGGACACCTTTAGAGATTCGGCAAAAACATTCTCGGATATTGCTATATATGCATCGGTTTTGAATTGTGTCTTCGGTCAATAGTTGGGTTGCCCGGCTCCTGTGCTTGCCTCCTACGTTCCGCTTTGTTTGGCTAGGTGTGCAAAGGGAGAACCACTGCGATTGTGCTTCCAGCTCACATGGTTAAGCACCTCAGTGGAGAAAGCCGAAAACTGACTGTCATAATAAGCGTAAACTGGTCAGCGATCCGATGACGATGTTAAATGACGGGCCATTCATAACAATGGCTAAAGTGTTTACGGCTTGACCTTACTGTCGCCGAACACTACCACGGGCTATTAACTGGCCTCCCGATCTAAATCCTCGATATTTTGCGCTTACATTGGAGCTGAGGTTTCATGATCATGCTTAGCATGACAACCCAAAGAAAGGAACCGATAGCAGGACTATTTTCTTTGGAAGACATTTCTTCTGTTACACAGTAATATAACATATCTCTTCGGGTACCTTTGTTTATAAAACCATATGGCCAGATTGCCTTGTTTGTTGTAAATCTTTTCCCTCATAAAGGCTTTATAAAGTAGGACAAACACTCCTTGGCTATTTGCCGAGGAGGTGGAAGCCGATGGTCGGTCAACAAAGTTTTGTACAATGCGGATCCAAGCATTAATGACATAAAGTACTTGGATACATAGAGTCATTACACATAATTTGTGATTTTACTATGGATATCAATCCTTAATTCGGCCACCCGTGCCCGCATTAAGGCTCGGGGGCTACTGGGCCTCAGGCTTATTATTTACAAATATTAAAGGGGCACATCAATCCCCTGATCTGGTGTTGCCACCCGACCAGTGTCTCGGGGGCTACTGCATTCCCTGTCCAATGCAGACAATTTTAAGTGTAATACAGTTTTCGAGGAGATTTTGATACTCAGGTTGGTCGGCCGCACCCAACCTGAGTCTCGAGGACTTAGCACGCCGCTTTTTGTGTCTCGAAGTATTCTGCCGAGCTAGGACTTCATCCTCAGACCGATTTTGCAAATCAACCTGAGTCTCAGCGGCTACTGGGATCAGCGGTCTTATGTCATCCTTCATGTGCATCTCGGGTTTTAGACCGATACCCACCTTGAGGGCTACTGGCTATATATCTCGGCAGAGAATAAATTGCACCAATCAAAAATATTGACAAAATCGGCCCACATTCGGGGTGGTGCACCACCTCGGAAGCAGTCCGGCATAAAGCTCGGGCGCTAGTGGTTGGCTCCATAGAGGGCATTTTCGGCATTAAGCTCGGCTAAACTCCTTCATACTTCTTTGAACCAAGGTGATTTACGACACCTCGGATACAGTCAGGCGTTGGAACTCGGATACATAGTCCGGCGTTGGAGCTCGGATATAGTCCGACGTTGGAGCTCAGATACAGTCTGGCGTTGGAGCTCGGATACATAGTCTGGCGTTGGAGCTCGGATACAGTCCGGCATTGGAGCTCGGACACATAGTCCGGCGTTGGAGCTCGGATACATTCCGGCGTTAGAGCTGGGAAGCGGTCCGGCGTTGGTGCTCGGCTGCAAAAGATACCTCGAATGCAGTCCGGCGTTGGAGCTCGGACGCAAGAGGACGCTGCCGCCTGGGAACAACTTCAAACCCGAGGTATGGCATAAAAATAACTAGGCATTGATAAAGGCCGGAAACTTAAAGGGGCTCCTCGGATACCCGACGTGTAAACTCTTCGAATGTATTTCGGCGATCCACAAGATCGAAGATGACAAGATTTGTTGAACCAGTTTTCAAGACCGACGACCGAAGATGATGAACAGTTCGGAAGAATCGAGGAGCGTCCCTAACTTGAAGACCGGTTCAGGGGGCTACTGACGGTGTCCTGGACTAGGGGGTACTCACCACGTCATCTCCCGATCTGTTAGATTGGGCCGAGGACCCCCATGGTCGTATACTCATGGGCCAGTTCGGACAGCTGTCGCATACAAGGAAGATTCCACAAGACTTGGCGATCAAGACAAGGGCTCCTCCCCACCGGCGTATTCGGCTAGGACTCTTGTTATCCTAGGCCTCTAGTGCATTATATAAACCGAGGCTAGGCTAGTCGATAGATCATATACAACAACAATCATACCATAGGCTAGCTTTTAGGGTTTAACCTCTCCGATCTCGTGGTAGATCTACTCTTGTACTACCCATATCATCAATATTAATCAAGCAGGACATAGGGTTTTACCTCCATCAAGAGGGCCCGAACCTGGGTAAAACATCGTGTCCCCTGCCTCCTAATACCATCCCCTAGACACACAGTTCGGGACCCCCTACCCGAGATCCGCCGGTTTTGACACCGACAATGGGCCTCTTGCAGAATCAACTTGCTGATCTCCGAATCATTAGGCACATAAACACGGTCTTCAAACCATAAGGTGTCGTGTTCGTCCTCACGAAATCCTTTAGCTTTTCCTTTGCTCATTTTCTCCTTAATAGAAGCAATCTCCTTGTCATTCTTTTGGACTTCTCTGATCTTATCCATCAAGGTAGACTGAATCTCCAATGCTGCTACATAGACTTTCGGGACTATCTCCAAACATAGCTCACGAAGATTTTCGGCTAACTCCCTTGGTACATCTCCCGTCATTAGGGTGTTGACATGGCTTTTACGGCTCAACGCATCTGCTACTATGTTAGCCTTTCCGGGGTGATAATGCAATCTCATATCATAATCCTTGATGAGCTCCAACCATCTCCATTGCCTGAGATTCAACTCCTTCTGCGTGAAAATATACTTCAAACTCTTGTGATCCGTGTACACCTCACAATGGTTTCCAATGAGAAAATGTCTCCATGTCTTTAATGCATGTACTACAGCTGCTAACTGCAAATCGTGGGTGGAATAATTCAACTCATGAGGCTTAAGCTGTCGTGAGGCATAGGAAACAACTCTTCCTTCCTGCATAAGCACTGCTCCAAGTCCTCGACGTGAAGCGTCACAATACACCTCATAATCCTTGGTCTAATCCGGCAAAATCAATACAGGTGATGTAACCAAACGTTTCTTAAACTCCTTGAAACTGGCCTCACATTCCTTGGTCCATATGAACTTGTTATCCTTCTTCAACAACTCCGTCATAGGCTTCGCAATCTTCGAGAAATTTTCAATGAATCTCCGGTAGTATCCTGCAAGTCCAAGAAAACTCCGGATCTCTCCAACTGTTGTTGGCGCTTCCCAATTTGTCACAGTGTCTACCTTGGTGGGATCTATTGCTATACCTTCTCCGGATATAACATGTCCGAGAAATCCAAATTCCTTCAACCAAAACTCACATTTGCTAAACTTGGCATATAACTGATGTTCTCTGAGCTTACCAAGTACCAAACGCAAATGCTCCTTATGCTCCTCTTCATTTTACGAGTAAACCAGAATATCATCAATGAACACTATGACGAACTTATGCAAAAACTCCATAAACACTTTGTTCATCATGTTCATAAAATATGCAGGTGCGTTAGTCAGACCAAATGACATAACCGTATTCGAATCTTCAACTGATGGTATCCTGATCGCAGATCGATCTTGGAAAATACCTTAGCTCCTTGCAATCGATCAAATAGATCATTGATCATCGGTAGTGGGTACTTGTTCTTGATGGTTACTTCATTCAATCCTCGATAATCAACAACCATCCTTAACGATCCATCCTTCTTCTCCACTAGAAGTACTGGCGATCCCCAAGGCGAAGAACTTGGGTGGATATATCCTTTATCCAGTAACTCCTTAATCTGCTTCTTAATCTCTTCCAAATCCTTTGCGGGCATCCTATATGGTCTCTTAGATATTGACCCTATGCCTGGCAAAAGCTCAATCAAAAACTCAATATCTCTATCCAGGGGCATGCCTGATAACTCCTCTGGAAATACATCAGGGAAATCCTTCACTACTGGTATTTCCTCCTGCACAACTCCTGTTTACGAATTTACTTGAGTTCTTTTAGGCACACGCTGGTATACATACTTGATCCTTCTTCCTTCTGGGGTGATAAGCAAAATTGACTTACTGGCGCAATCGATGTTTCCTCCATACATCGACAGCCAATCCATACCCAGAATTACATCCGAACCTTGTGATTCCAAAATGATCAAATCCAAGGGAAACACATGCCTGCCTATACTCAATGGCACTTGAAAACACCCTCGGCTGGCCATATACTCCGCTCCTGGTGAGCTTACTAGCATAGGTGTTCTAAGAACTTTGGTGGGCAGGTTATACTTATCCACAAATCCCCGTGAGATGTATGAATGCGATGCACCAGTATCAAAAAGAACGATTGCAGTAAAAGACATAACCAAAAACTTACCGATTACTGCATCCGACTACTCTTCAACCTCCTCCACGTTAATGTGGTTCACCTGTCCCCTGTTGAAAGGGTTCGGCTTCTTCCCAGAGCTTCCATTGCCATTTCCATTTTGAGATTCAGGACATTCATTGGCATAATGTCCGGTCTTCTCGCACTTAAAGCAAGTGACTTGGCTCAGGTCTCTCTTGGCTGGGGTTGATGGGTTGGTACGGTTCTGGCTGTTGCTTCCTCCATTCCCATTACCATTCTTGGTGCCATTATGATTGTGCGAGCTACCTCCTCCGTGGGTATGCTGAAAATGTCCTCCCGGTCTAGAGGTAAAACATGGCTTCTGCTGAGCTCCTGAATTGTTCTTCCCTTGTCCATACTTCCTTTTGCGATTCTCAATCTGCTGCTTCTTCCCTTCAATCATAAGAGCACGATCTACCAACTCCTGGTAGTTGTTGAAGGTTGCTACCATCAACTTCATGCTCAACTCATCATTTAGTCCTTCCAGAAACTTCTCCTGCTTAGCTGCATCCGTAGCAACGTCATCTGGGGCATAACATGCTAGTTTACTAAAGTCCTCCACATACTGGCCAATTGTCCGTCCTCCTTGGCGCAAGTTGCGAAACTCATGCTCCTTCATGGCCATAGCTCCTGCTGAAACATGGGCAGTACGGAAAACCTGCTGGAACTGGTCCCATGTGACAGCGTTGATAGGGAAAGTGGCGGTGAAATTCTCCCACCATGATGTCGCTGGTCCGTCAAGCTGATGTGCGGCAAACTTCACCTTTTCCGCATTTTTGCATCCGGCTGTGGTCAACTCCCTTGCTGTCTTGCGGAGCCAATCATCTGCTACTATCGGCTTGGTGCTACTGGAAAACACTGGCGGATTCAGCCTAAGAAAACGGGCTAAGTGATCAACAGGTGGTGGTGGTGGTGGTGGGTTGTTGTTGTTCCCCTGATTTTGATTCTGGACTAGCAACTGCATCAACGTGTTCTGCTGCTGGATCAACTGAGTGAGCTCCAGTGGGAAGGTAAATCTGGGGTCACGTCTCGGAAGCATCTGAGGGTTTAGAAAAGATGAGATTTAAGAATAGAGAGGGGTCTAGAGAGAAAATACTACCCATATGCACATGAGGCAAAAGCAAACAATTCACTTGATTCAATCAAACAAGGGCATACAATCGATCTAACTATAGCAAAAGTGCTCGGACTACTATATTTACATGGTGGACTACTACTACTGTTGGGATGGTCTACTAGAAACATTCTTGAGTTGCAGACTCCATGATATCTGCTCCAGCTTCATCAACATAGTCATCATCACAATCATCTGGATCCGAGTCGGTGTCGTCGATGATGATGTAGTCTTCCAGGCGAATCTCCTTGGGTTCTTCGTCTTCTTCTACTAGTGTAGGGCCTCCCATAAATATTCCGATCTTCTTGATCAGATTGTCATTCTTCACCACTAATACTTCGATTTCCTCTTCATAATCTTCACGTCTAGCCTTGAGTTCTTCCTCCAGTTCCTTGATTCTTGTCCTTGCCTTCTTCAGACCTATCATGTCAGCGCACATCTGGTTCTCCTCACATCGAATGTGTTGGTTTAACTCCTGGATAAAAGCTGCAATTGATCTATCCTTCCTGGTGCTGATCATCTCCCAGTGCTCATCTCGGCGCCCACAAATCTGGTAGATAGTATCCTTAAGATCATTGCGGTAAACTTCTCCAATGCGTCCCATGGCGATGTGAGCTGCCATGCTCTTTCCTAGACTCTAGGTTGGTGCATCAAAGGAAAACTCTATGAGCTCAGTGACTGGCATGAACGTCCTTCCTAGAACTTGAACTTGAATCATCAGCGCTCTTCTTCGGGTAAAGTGGCGTTGTAAGTCCCGGTGAAGCTTGGTACTCCTATGTTCAGATATCTAGTCACTTCCTTCAAGTGGCGTCCAAAGGGTGTATCTTCATCCGGTTGCGTGAACTTGTTCCTTGCATCCGCCATCCTAAAAGAGTAGAAAAGATGAGGAGTCAGAATGAGAAGAGTGAGTAGTGATCTTGGGCTTTAGCTTAGTGGTCGTGTCCTATAGTCAGCGTGTGCTCTGATACCATCTTGTAGCGACCAGACCTCAAACAGTCCAATCTCTCTGCTCCGGTGTCATCCCTGGATCAGTAATGCTGACACCACACAGTACTTGAAGGATTTATAACAGAGTAGCGATCACACACTTATTACATCGAGTGTCTCAAAAGAGAACTTATTACAATAAATATGGCTTAAGGCCATCTAATAACGATAACAACGAAAGGCTTGGAAGATAGGTGAGTCCATCAAATCCAACGGCATCACTGAGTGTAGAACCATGACCTAAAAAGGCTCCTTACTCGTCGTCTGAAAAGTCTGCAACATGAACGTTGCAGCCCGAAACGGGTCAGCACATGGAATATGCTGGCAATGTAACACATAGAGAGCAATGAAAGAATAAGACTATACTATATGCATATTTGGCTGGTGGAAAGCTCTATGGTTATAGTTTTGCGTAAAGCCAATTTTTCCATACTACAAAGGAATAAATTTTGTTTAACTATCATGGTGGTTGTCAAACATTGAGAGTGTAGACACCATCTCAATCCCAATTAAGCATCATCATTAAAACCCAACAAAATTATTTAGAGTAACATGATGAGATTCACATGATAATCCAAGTACTAGATACTCAAGATGTCCATAACCGGGGACACGGCTAACCATGATTAGTTTATACACTCTACAGAGGTTTGCGCACTTTTCCCCACAAGACTCGATCTCCTCCATTGGGATTCTCGCACTACATGGTGTTTGAGAAACGGATGACCGAGACATAGTCTTTCAGAAGCGCTAGCACCTTACGATCGGGTAGACCGTTACACCTACTTTCCCCTGCATCTGCTAGTCTACTACTGTAAGAGTTCGCACAACTTAATCAACTATGCTAGAGCCCATAGTAGCTTGTGGTTGCACACGGAAGTTTTTAGTGTGAATAATCTCATGATCCCTTTGAGCCTGGGTGGCGGTCCAAAAGAAAACATGCAATCGCTGGAATACCCAGGTGCCTCAATCAACCCAGACGTGTATTTAAGTTGCCACCTTAGATAAACCATTAATTTAACAATCTCACATCTGCCATGGATACACTCACCCAATCCACTTCTACTAGCATAGCATAGCAATATAAGCAAACGTAGAAGTAACTACCAAAGGTTTTATAGTAACAGGTAATAGGTACTACCTCATCTACTTCCCAAAACCCACAATTTAATTAGATACTAATCATGCAATGTGTGAGGATTGATCTAATGCAATAAAACTGGGTAGTAGGAGGTATGATCAAAGTGTTACTTGCCTTGCTGACGATCCGTGAAACCTAGCGATTCGAAGTAGCAAGCGACACACTCCAGGTACTTTATCGCAAACAATAAAGCACACAATAAGTACTCAGCTAATGCACAGGTAAAACTCAAATAAGAAAACTAACCAGAAAGTTCAACTTAAGAACTCCGGTTGGCAAAAAGAATCAAATCGAAAGAAGAAACGAAAGACAAACGGCAAAAGAAACAAGCTTCTTTACTATTCTGGATCTAGGTCAAATTTTACACTAGCAAAAACTGGTTTGAGTTGGTTAAACGGAAAGCGGGTTTCGAGACGAAACTCCAGGCGCTTGAATCGCCTGATTCCGATAAACGAGCAAAAAGTTATACTACGACGAAAATCGGATCAGACATCGCGATTAGAAAAAAATTACGGAAAATCCGAGAAAAAGAAAAACGACGAATAGATTAACGAACAAACGTTCATTATTTTGATCTAAACGAAGAATGCATTTGTTAAAACGAACGAATGAGCGAAGGCTCGCTAATTAACTAAATAGAGAAAAAAAACCGATATATCTAACAAACGAATCAAAAAAGCCGAAAAAAACCGATGAAAACCAATGGTTTTCTAAAAAAACGGCGGCGGTTTGACCTCGTCGGCGGCGAGCTCCGGCGGCGGCGGCTGGCGGCGGAGGCGGCTGGGGCGCGGTGCGGCTAGGGTTTGGGCGTGCAGCGCGGCTTGGGCTGGGGCGGCCCGGGTAGCGCGCTATATAAAGCCCCCGGCCTGGCGGAGTCCTGGCCGGACACGACCCAAGGTCGGTTCGGATTTATTTGTTTTAAATAATTACGCTCAGAAAAAAACAAAAGGAATACTAAACGGATTCCAAAAATCCCGAAATAATTTTTTTCCCCGGCTTCTAAAATCAAGCCGCACAGGATGAACATTTATTTGGGGCCTAAATGCAATTCTGAAAAATGCGCATTTTTTCCTAAATTCAAGTAAAATAGCAAATAAATTCAAAACAAAATCTTATTTGATTTTATTATTAAATCCTCAATATTTCTTTATTTTTGGGAAAGTCATTTTATTCCCTCTCTCATATTTTGTGATAGAAATAATTGAAAATAAAATAAATAAAATCAAATGATCCTATTTTCAAAATTTGAGAAAACTCAAATATGAAAATAACGAAATTCCCAAATCTCTCCGAGGGTCCTTGAGTTGCGTGAAATTTATGGATCAACCAAAAATGCAATAAAATATGATATGCAATGATGATCCAGTGTATAACATTCCAAATTGAAAATTTGGGATGTTACAACAGATGATTAGTGTGTAAAGTCCGTTAGTCAACCCTGCACTTTGGATAGGCCGGACCGTAGGGCGGACAGTAAAACGACCGCAGTATCAGAGGCGGCTCGGAGAGATGAGTCGGTCACGGTGTTGTAAACCGGTGCAGACAGACGAGTCAACCACAGTCATGGTAAGCCTGGTCGGACGAGCAAGATGTCCTCCTCGTTGTAAGCCAGCGTGTACGTGTGAACCGGCCACGAGAGCGGACGGGCGAGTCGGCCATGGGCACGAACAATGAGTCAGTCGCATGTGTTGATGTAGCGGGGTGGCAACTTGCGCACGTATCCATTCAGCAGCATGGTACAAAAATAATATTGACAAGCACGAGTACAAAAATAATATTGACTCACGCACCTTTGCCACACCTTTGTAATAAATAATGGTCCTGCAAAAAAAATACCACAGACCAAAGTAATTGTTATTTTTAAAGAAAAGAGAAAAAATGTATCAATAAAAATTGACTGGACAAATTTCACCTGATCTGCCCCGGACGACAGATTGTTCATTAGAAGTGTTCATATATAATTTTGCAATATGGCGGCTGAATTCCACTTTAACCCTAGAGAACATCCTGTCAGTCAACCAGCCTCCTGAGACTGGTCCAGTGGACAATGATCACCAAAAACCGGCGGAAAAACTCTGAGGCACATCAATTTGTTAACCAGCAGAGGCGAGTTATGGCAGCAGACAACGACTCTCCACGAGGCCATAAAAGCGGATGAAACAGGCGGTGACCCGCCGCGGGGCCGCCACAGAAAATGGTGCGAGGCTCGCTGGTCAACAGGTTGGCTTGTCACCGGGGCAGCCCAAAGGAAACCAACAGAGGCGACCCGGTGATTTGACGCGACAGGTTGGCTTCGCAAGTGGAGGCGGGTCCGGACTCGGACGTGGAGAACGGCGGCGGCTAAGGCTGGTCGTAATGGTAGTATCATAGCTAGTATCATGTATGCCAACTAGGCAATTTTGATAAGGTGTCATAGCATTAAATGAAGAAAGAGATGATGGACTATCATATTATGATACCGTATCATGATAAATACTATGCTACTTTGTGACATGCATGGCAATAAATGAAGTACTACTTGATACTAATATATGATATTATGCATTAGAGAGGTAGTATTATACATTAGTATAATATGCATGATACTACTATATGATACTTCCTATTACAACCAGCCTAAGGTCCACCGGCCCGATGGAGACCAATTAAAACGAGGCCAGCTTCATCGCAGAGACCGAGTTTCATGCCCAAACTTCTGGGTCGTGGTTTGTTTCCCCTTTTTTTTACATCCGACCCAGATTAGAAACCTATGCGCTGCTTCCGACCAGGACACTTCATGTGTACAAATACGAGTGGCAAACAAATCCTGATTGATTCCTCCACGTACTTCTTCAGGCTTGAGTAAAGCAATGATAGTAGCACTAGCATTAATTGACTAGTAGTAGCAATTAGGCAGCCTGGAGTTGATGTTACGAGCTTTTGTATTTATGCCTGTACATTGGGAGTTTGGGACTTTGATGGACGCCCTTTTTAATACTTTTTAACACATGCGGCTGCGAAACAACTCGAACATAATCATTTTTTTATAGCTGACCCGATGGACGCTCATGACGCGAGGCTCCGTACACGAGCAGAACTCCATCAGCGTTTATCTTCTAGTTTTCCGTAATACGCGAGCTTTTGGATGGTTAGGCATGATATTGCACGTGCGCCACTGAAGGTCTCATCGATTGGTTTGTAGAGATCTTGCCGGTTGCTCCTGCCGGAGACCATTATTCCTTCGAAACGCCAGAGCGTAAATCAAATCTGGGGATCGCCTGCCGCCACACAAAACGGTACCCTAAATTTTCTTGATCTCAAATTTCACATGTCACAGCCCTAGAATTCTGCTTTATAATTAGTTGCATCAGTGAGTGGCATCCATGCATCATGTCTAAATTTCCAGTGAAATTGAATTGAGGAAATTCTCAAGCCTCATAGATCATTTCTAAAAATGATCAATCTTAAAAATTACTTCAAACGAACCCAAGAAAATGTTTCTGTTAAACTATAAAAATATTGGCAAGAAATAAAACTCAAACCAATATTTTTGGAGTCTCAGAAATATCTGTTTGGGGCATTTGAGTTAATCCAATAATTATTTGCATTGGACTTATATTTGCGATATATTAACTATATGTCCAATAATTCTGATAATTGTTGAGGGGCTTTGGAATAATCCATTTAGTCCCTGCAAAAATTATCAGAAGCGGGAAAATAAGTTTGGTTCAAAAACCAAATTAAAACCCATTTGTATAAATAGAAAACGGTAACAAAACAGAAAGCAGAGAGAGAGGGTTTTACCTGGCAGCCCAGTAGACCGCCGGCCCACTCAGCCCAGCCGGTGCTGTCTTCAACCTTTGCCAGTAGGCAGAGGTGAAGTCGCACGCGCGCACGCGGAGGCCTCCACCTCCTGCTTCGCGGTGGCAGCCTCCCCGGCCTCCTAACCGCGCCAGGGAGACGCCCGCGGCCCCCTCGATCCTCTCCTCTCTCGCCGCACCTCGCTGCTCTCTCTCCCCTCCTCTGGTTCTCTTTCCCTCGCTGTTCCCCACCTCACCGAACCGCGCCGCCGCCACCGACGAGCTCCACCACGGCCGCAGCCACTCCCTCGCTCCCTCTCCGCGTCCCCAAGCTCCGCCACGACCCCGTGGAGCAACACACCTGATGCACGCGACCAGAAGAGGCCTCAGTCGACCGGAGCGTCGTCATCTTCACCTCTGGTGCCCGGAGATCGACTCCATCGATTCGCCTCATCCAGAGCGTCCCCGAGCCCACTGAGCTTGTCTACGTGACCGCTGTGAGCTCACCGTCTTTTCCCCCTCGTTATCTTCGTGGTTTGCGACCTCCAGCGTCTGTAACCGCCGTGGCCGAGCTTCCCCTGCCGCCGGCCATGTCGCCGTCGTCGTTGCAGCCACTACAGCTTGAGCCTGAGAGCGTCACCGTGCTCAGCATGTCTGCAGGAGCACGAAGCACCCCACCACTCGACCCGCCGTGCACTACAACGCTAATTCCGAGCTTGACCGAACCACGACCGCCGCAAACCTTGTCGCCGGCATTAATTCCGGCGAGCCCCACGCCCAACTCCGCCTCCTCTTGATGCGGGCGAGCAAGGGCTATGCCCTGGTGCCCTTAGCGTGCTAACCCGACGCCTCTAGCGCAAATCCGGCACGCCCCGCCGTGTTCTGTGGTCGCCGCCGGTTGAACTCCGGTGAGATGACGTGGCCCGTCATTAGTAGCTAACAACCCCACTAATTAACCCTCTAGTGACACCGACATATGGGCCCCATGCCCTTAATTAACCATAGTTTAGTTTCTGATTAGTTTTAACTAATAACTGTGGCCCCACCAGTCAGAGTTGACCCTGCTGACATGGCCGTTGACCGGACCCACCTGTCCGTGACACTGATGACCCCGAGTCACTGACCAGTGGACCCCACTGGTCAGGTTTGACCTGGGCTGGCGCCGTTGACCTGCTGACGTCAGCATGATGTCATGCTGATGCTGTAATGATTTTCTAGTTTTAAAATAATCCAGGAAATTCCAGATAATAGTATAAACTTCTAAAAATCATAGAAATTAAACCGTAACTCCAAATAAGATAAATTATATATGAAAACTGATCAGAATAATCCAATCTATCCATCTGTACCATTCTCATGCATGTTAGAGCAACTTATAGCTACTGTTTAGGACAAATCAAATGAATGGCATTTAAATAACCATATGTGGAGTTTGAATTTGAACCTTGGGTTCAAATCAGCTACACTTAATTGTGTTGCTTGTTGCATTAGGCCAAATCACATCATATTCCCATGTCATAATCATGCATCATAATTGTTGCATTGCATTGATTGTGTTCTTCCTTGTTTGCCGGTGCTTGTTCCCTCTCAATAGACGTGGTTCCGACGATGTGATCGATGACACCGATGAAGAACTATACTATGTTCAGAAGTGTCAGGCAAGCAAAACCCCCTTGTTCATTCTGATACAAGCCCACTCTCTCGCTACTGCTCTCTTTTACTGCATTAGGACAACAACGTTTCAACTATTACATGCTGCGGTGGCTGAACCCCTTTCCTCTGCATGACCTGTCATTGCCATAGTAAATAGATGAAACCCACTAGCATGAGTAGGAGTTGTTTGAGCCCTGATGTGCCTACTCATTCATGATGTTGTCATGCCTGCTACTGCTTAGAGTTGAGTTAGGTCTGATTCATCAGGGATGAATTGGAATGGTGTTGAACATGTCCTACTATGTGTGAGCTAAGTGTGTGAACACGATTTGGTAAAGGTAGCGGTGAGAGGCCATGTAGGAGTACATGGTGGGTTGTCTCATTGCAGCCATCCTCAGGAACTGAGTTCTGTATTTGTGATCCATGAACAGTTACTACCACACATTGGGCTCCGGGCACTCCAAGCTCTCTCGACTTATTAATCAACTCGATCTCTGTCCAGGAGTTGCAACTAGTTTCTGGTGTTTGTAGGTAGTGTTAGTAGTCTACCAAGTGGCACCCGGTACAGGTGGGCATGGGACAGACTAGGCACAGTGGCACGGTGTATCAAGTGGCACCCGGATGGTAGGCTTGGGAACCCTGCACACATCGTTTGGGGCCGTGAGCGACACCCCGGCCGGATCTCCTTGCGGATGGAACCCGAATAGGCGATAAACCTGGAATAGAGACTTGTTGGTTAGTCAGGTCGTGGCCGACTCCCTCGCCCGGCTTCCGCTTGAAGGTTGCCGAGGTACATGATGTGTATAGGGCGATAAGTGGCGAGAGTGTGTGTGAAGAAGTACACCCCTGCAGGGTTATCATTATCTATTCGAATAGCCGGATTCCTCGGATACGGACTTGGACCCCTTGCATAGTGCATAGACAAGTGAAAAGTGGATACTCTAAAACTCGCAAGATAAGCGTGAGTGCTATGGATGGCGTTCTTGCAGGGAGTCGGGAGCGGATCCATAGTGGTGTATTGGTATGGTGAATTTGTGGACTCGTGTGCGCCACCTCAAAAGAGTTACTTGCAGTCGTAGTTCAGGATTGCCACTGAGTCAAAGCTGGCTTGCTGCAGCCAAACTCCACCACCCCTTTGTTGATACCGATGCATATGTAGATAGTTCTGATGTAAGTCTTGCTGGGTACATTTGTACTCACGTTTGCTTATTTTATGTTTTGCAGAGAGACTTCAATCTCGCTAGTAGTTCCGCTTGGACTTCGACGTTTAGCTTGTTACCTTAGCTACGATCTTGTGCCCTCGGCAGGATCTAGTAGATAGTCAGGCTTCTCAGCCTTTTTCATTTATAGATGTTTGTACTCAGACATGTTAAGCTTCCGCATGTGCTTTGTTTGTATGCTATGATTGTTGGGTCATGAGACCCATGCTTGTAATATCTCGCTCCTCGGAGCCTAATGAATAAATACCCTGAGTCATAGAGTCTTGTTGTGATGCCATGTTGTATTGCACATATTGAGCATATTGTGTGTATGATTGAAATGTTTGGTATGTCTGGGATCTGACAACCTAGTTATTTATCCTTGGTAGCCTCTCTTATGGGGAAATGTAGTCTTGTGCTTCCATGAGCCATAGTAGTCAGCTACAGCCCAGTTCACCGGAGTCCTACTAGCCCAGCACTACTGCTCCAGAACACTTGACTGGCCGGCATGTGATTCACGTCGTTCCTATGTCTGTCCCTTTGGGGAAATGTCACGCGGTGACTATTGGGGAACGTAGTAATTTCAAAAAAATTCCTACGCACACGCAAGATCATGGTGATGCATAGCAACGAGAGGGGAGAGTGTGTGATCTACGTACCCTTGTAGATCAACAATGGAAGCATTAACTTGGTTGATGTAGTCGTACGTCTCCACGGCCCGACCGATCAAGCACCGAAACCACGGCACCTCCGAGTTCTAGCACACGTTCAGCTCGATGACGATCCCGGACTCCGATCCAGCAAAGTGTCGGGGAAGAGTTCCATCAGCACGACGGTGTGGTGACGATCTTGATGTACTACCGTCGCAGGGCTTCGCCTAAGCACCGCTACAATATTATCGAGGACTATGGTGGAAGGGGGCACCGCACACGGCTAAGTATATGATCACGTGGATCAACTTGTCTCTTTAGGGGTGCCCCCTGCCCCCGTATATAAAGGAGCAAGGGGAGGAGGCCGACCGGCCCTATAGGCGCGCCAAGGAGGAGTCCTCCTCCTAGTAGGAGTAGGACTCCTACTAGGAAGGGGAAGGAAGTGGGGAGGGAGAGGGAAAGGGGGGCGCCGCCCCCCCTCAACTAGTCCAATTTGAACCAGGGGGGAGGAGGCACGTGGCCCACCTTTGGCTGCCCCTCTCTCTCTCCACTAAGGCCCATATGGCCCATTACTTCTCCCGGGGGGGTTCCGGTAACCCTCCGGCTCTCCGGTTTTCTTCGAAATCACCCGGAACACTTCCGGTGTCCGAATATAGCCGTCCAATATATCAATCTTTATGTCTCGACCATTTCGAGACTCCTCATCATGTCCGTGATCACATCCGGGACTCTGAACTAACTTCGGTACATCAAAACTCATAAACTCATAATATAATTGTCATCGAAACCTTAAGCGTGCGGACCCTACGGGTTCGAGAACAATGTAGACATGACCGAGACACGTCTCCAATCAATAACCAATAGCGGAACCTGAATGCTCATATTGGCTCCTACATATTCTACGAAGATCTTTATCGGTCAGACCGCATAACAACATACGTCGTTCCCTTTGTCATCGGTGTGTTACTTGCCTGAGATTCGATCGTCGGTATCTCAATACCTAGTTCAATCTCGTTACCGGCAAGTCTCTTTACTCGTTCTGTAATACATCATCCCGCAACTAACTCATTAGTTGCAATTCTTGCAAGGCTTAAGTGATGTGCATTACCGAGAGGGCCCAGAGATACCTCTCCGACAATCGGAGTGACAAATCCTAATCTCGAAATACGCCAACCCAACATGTACCTTTGGAGACACATGTAGAGATCCTTTATAATCACCCAGTTACGTTGTGACGTTTGGTAGCACACAAAGTGTTCCTCTGGCAAACGGGAGTTGCATAATCTCATAGTCATAGGAACATGTATAAGTCATGAAGAAAGCAATAGCAACATACTAAACGATCGGGTGCTAAGCTAATGGAATGGGTCATGTCAATCAGATCATTCAACTAATGATGTGATCTCGTTAATCAAATAACAACTCTTTGTCCATGGTTAGGAAACATAACCATCTTTGATTAACGAGCTAGTCAAGTAGAGGCATACTAGTGACACTCTATTTGTCTATGTATTCACACATGTATTATGTTTCCGGTTAATACAATTCTAGCATGAATAATAAACTTTTATCATGATATAAGGAAATAAATAATAACTTTATTATTGCCTCTAGGGCATATTTCCTTCAGTCTCCCACTTGCACTAGAGTCAATAATCTAGATTACACAGTAATGATTCTAACACCCATGGAGCCTTGGTGCTGATCATGTTTTGCTCGTGGAAGAGGCTTAGTCAATGGGTCTGCAACATTCAGATCCATATGTATCTTGCAAATCTCTATGTCTCCCACCTGGACTAGATCCCGGATGGAATTGAAGCGTCTCTTGATGTGCTTGGTTCTCTTGTGAAATCTGGATTCCTTCGCCAAGGCAATTGCACCAGTATTGTCACAAAATATTTTCATTGGACCCGATGCACTAGGTATGACACCTAGATCGGATATGAACTCCTTCATCCAGACTCCTTCATTTGCTGCTTCCGAAGCAGCTATGTATTCCGCTTCACACGTAGATCCCGCCATGACGCTTTGTTTAGAACTGCACCAACTGACAGCTCCACCGTTTAATGTAAACATGTATCCGGTTTGCGATTTAGAATCGTCCGGATCAGTGTCAAAGCTTGCATCAATGTAACTGTTTACGATGAGCTCTTTGTCACCTCCATATACGAGAAACATATGCTTAGTCCTTTTTAGATACTTCAGGATGTTCTTGACCGCTGTCCAGTGATCCACTCCTGGATTACTTTGGTACCTCCCTGCTAGACTTATAGCAAGGCACACATCAGGTATGGTACACATGATTGCATACATGATAGAGTCTATGGCTGAAGCATGGGGAACATCTTTCATTTTCTCTCTATCTTCTGCAGTGGTCGGGCATTGAGTCTGACTCAACTTCACACCTTGTAACACAGGCAAGAACCCTTTCTTTTCTTGATCCATTTTGAACTTCTTCAAAATCTTGTCAAGGTATGTGCTTTGTAAAAGTCCAATTAAACGTCTTGATCTATCTCTATAGATCTTTATGCCTAATATGTAAGCAGCTTTACCGAGGTCTTTCATTGAAAAACTCTTATTCAAGTATCCCTTTATGCTATCCAGAAATTCTATATCATTTTCGATTAGTAATATGTCATCCACATATAATATCAGAAATGCTACAGAGCTCCCACTCACTTTCTTGTAAATACAGGCTTCTCCAAAAGTCTGTATAAAACCAAATGCTTTGATCACACTATCAACGCGTTTATTCCAACTCCGAGAGGCTTGCACCAGTCCATAAATGGATCGCTGGAGCTTGCACACTTTGTTACACTACTAGAAAAACCGCTACTAATGGCGCACCTAATTTGGCCATTAATGGCGCATCACTGGTGCGCCATTACTAGCACGCCATTAGTAATTTTTACTAATGGCGCATCACTGGTGCGCCATTAGTATCTGGTATACTAATGGCGCACCACTGGTGCACCATTAGTATAGGCCACGGTGCTCCATTAGTATGCCTCCCAGGGGCCATGTATACCCAGGTGCTTTGGCATACTAATGGCGCACGACAACGGGATGCGCCATTAGTAACTTCAGCATACTAATGGCGCACTATTTAGTGATGCGCCATTTTGAATCTAAATCTGGATCGTGATTTTTTGCCCATTTTTTGCTCGTTTTTTTGCTTGTTTTTTGGCACGACATTATTTCAAATTTTGTTCTTGTTTTTGGATCATGTATGTTCTTTTGCCGTGGTCTTTCGCCGGAGAGGAGTTCGCCGGAGAGGAGGAAGAGGAGGTCACCGGAGAGGCGCTCGCCTACATCGCTGGAGAGGAGGAGGAGGAGGTCGCTGGAGAGGAGTTCACCGGAGCATCGGAGAGGAGGAAGGAGAAACCATGAGGGGATGGGAGGAGAGGAGGGAGGAGGAGCTCACCGGAGAGGAGGGAGGAGGAGCTCACCGGAGAAGAGGGAGGAGGAGCTCACCGGAGAGGAGGGAGGAGGAGCTCACCGGAGAGGAGGGAGAAGAAACCGTGAGGGGAGGGGAGGGGAGGGAAGGAGGGAAGAGGAGGTCGCCGGAGAGGAGGAGGAGATTACCGGAGAGGAGAAGTATCATGGAGGACAGAAGGGAAGATGGAGTGGAGGAGAGGAGGAGATGGAGTGTAGGAGAGGTGGAATGAAGAGATAAGGACGAGAGGACCACGACCAGCCATATATACGGCATACTAATGGCGCACCGCGGGCAGGTGCGCCATTAGTAATTTTTTTATTTTTTTATTTATTTTGAATTTTGAAGGCGGGAAGATACTAATGGCGCACCATGGGCAGGTGCGCCATTAGTAAGTTTGAATTTTTTTGAATTTTTTTGCCTCCCCAGATCTTAAAAGCCCCGTATCTTTTTTTCTGTTAGGTTTTTGAGGATTCTGAAAATGTTTAACGGGGTTCCCCCCGTTAAATTTGGATGTAACTTTTCGAGTAGATGATTTTTCATATAAAAAACTTTTTCATCCGAGTTAGTATGCAAAAGTTATGCCCATTTTTACAAATTCTCGCGAGATTTTGCAAATGAAGTCAAAATTCATATTTGCAAATTTTCCCAATAACTAGGCCACATATCACATGGGAAACTTAGTTTCTTTTATTTTTTTGACATTTTCATCATTTTCTTTTATTTTTTTTAAAACTGAAAAGGCGATCCACCGGGGGGGGGTGCATTCGGTGGAAGTGGTGGCCAAGTTACTAATGGCGCACCGTGGCATGGTGCGCCATTACTAGTTCAACTAGTAATGGCGCACCACTCCCACGGTGCGCCATTAGTAGTTTTGAAAAAAATTCAAAAAAAAGTTTTAATTTTTTTTACTAATGGCGCACCGTGGGA
>NC_041386.1:55251379-55266754 GCF_002162155.2 Triticum dicoccoides | reverse complement strand
GTAATGGCGCACCACTCCCACGGTGCGCCATTAGTAGTTTTGAACAAAATTTTTAAAAAAATATTTTTACTAAGGGCGCACCGTGGATGTGGTGCGCCATTAGTATTTGGACACTAATGGCGTACCAACACATGGTGCGCCATTAGTATATAGTAATGGCGCACCACATGTCTGGTGCGCCATTAGTGTCAATTCCATCTATAGCCCTTTTCCTAGTAGTGTTAGCTCCCTTTGGATCGACAAAACCTTCCGGTTGTATCATATACAACTCTTCTTCCAGAAATCCATTCAGGAATGCAATTTTGACATCCATCTGCCAAATTTCATAATCATAAAATGCGGCAATTGCTAACATGATTCGGACAGACTTAAGCATCGCTACGGGTGAGAAGGTCTCATCGTAGTCAACCCCTTGAACTTGCCGAAACCCTTTTGCGACAAGTCGAGCTTTGTAGACAATAATATTACCGTCAGCGTCAGTCTTCTTCTTGAAGATCCATTTATTCTCAATTGCTTGCCGATCATTGGGCAAGTCAACCAAAGTCCACACTTTGTTCTCATACATGGATCCCATCTCAGATTTCATGGCTTCAAGCCATTTTGCGGAATCTGGGCTCACCATCGCTTCTTCATAGTTCGTAGGTTCATCATGATCTAGTAGCATGACTTCTAGAACTGGATTACCGTACCACTTTGGCGCGGATCTCACTCTGGTTGATCTACGAGGTTCAGTAGTATCTTGTTCTGAAGTTTCATGATCATTGTCATTAGCTTCCTCACTAATTGGTGTAGGTGTCACAGAAACAGTTTTTTCTGATGCACTACTTTCCAATAAGGGAGCAGGTACAGTTACCTCATCAAGTTCTACTTTCCTCCCACTCACTTCTTTCGAGAGAAACTCCTTCTCTAGAGAGTTTCCGAACTTAGCAACAAAAGTCTTGCCTTCGGATCTGTGATAGAAGGTGTATCAAATAGTCTCCTTTGGATATCCTATGAAGACACATTTCTCCGATTTGGGTTCGAGCTTATCAGGTTGAAGCTTTTTCACATAAGCATCGCAGCCCCAAACTTTCAGAAATGACAACTTTGGTTTCTTGCCAAACCATAGTTCATAAGGCGTCGTATCAGCGGATTTTGATGGTGCCCTATTTAACGTGAATGCGGCCGTCTCCAAAGCATAACCCCAAAATGATAGCGGTAATCAGTAAGAGACATCATAGATCGCACCATATCTAGTAAAGTACGATTACGACGTTCGGACACACCATTATGCTGTGGTGTTCCGGGTGGCGTGAGTTGCGAAACTATTCTGCATTGTTTCAAATGTACACCAAACTCGTAACTCAAATATTCTCCTCCACGATCAGATAATAGAAACTTTATTTTCTTGTTACGATGATTTTAAACTTCACTCTGAAATTCTTTGAACTTTTCAAACGTTTCAAACTTATGTTTCATTAAGTAGATATACACATATCTGCTTAAGTCATCTGTGAAGGTGAGAAAATAACGATATCCGCCACGAGCCTCAATATTCATCGGACCACATACATCTGTATGTATGATTTCCAACAAATCTGTTGCTCTCTCCATAGTACCGGAGAACGGCGTTTTAGTCATCTTGCCCATGAGGCATGGTTCGCAAGTACCAAGTGATTCATAATCAAGTGGTTCCAAAAGTCCATCAGTATGGAGTTTCTTCATGCGCTTTACACCGATATGACCTAAACGGCAGTGCCACAAATAAGTTGCACTATCATTATCAACTCTGCATCTTTTGGCTTCAACATTACGAATATGTGTGTTACTACTATCGAGATTCAATAAGAATAGACCGCTCTTCAATGGTGCATGACCATAAAAGATATTACTCATATAAATAGAACAACCATTATTCTCTGATTTAAATGAATAACCGTCTCGCATCAAACAAGATCCAGATATAATGTTCATGCTTAACGCTGGCACCAAATAACAATTATTTAGGTCTAATATTAATCCCGAAGGTAGATGTAGAGGTAGCGTGCCGACCGCGATCACATCGACTTTGGAACCGTTTCCCACGCGCTTCGTCACCTCGTCCTTAGCCAATCTTCGCTTAATTCGTAGTCCCTATTTCGAGTTGCAAATATTAGCAACAGAACCAGTATCAAATACCCAGGTGCTACTGCAAGCATTAGTAAGGTACACATCAATAACATGATATCACATATACCTTTGTTCACCTTGTCATCCTTCTTATCCGCCAAATACTTGGGGCAGTTCCGCTTCCAATGACCAGTCTGCTTGCAGTAGAAGCACTCAATTTCAGGCTTAGGTCCAGACTTAGGTTTCTTCTCTTGAGCAGCAACTTGCTTGCTGTTCTTCTTGAAGTTCCCCTTCTTCTTCCCTTTGCCCTTTTTCTTGAAACTAGTGGTCTTGTTGACCATCAACACTTGATGCTCCTTTTTGATTTCTACCTCCGCAGCTTTCAGCATTGCGAAGCGCTCGGGAATAGTCTTATTCATCCCTTGCATATTATAGTTCATCACGAAGCTCTTGTAGCTTGGTGGCAGTGATTGGAGAATTCTGTCAATGACGCAATCATCTGGAAGATTAACTCCCATTTGAATCAAGTGATTATTATACCCAGACATTTTGAGTATATGCTCACTGACAGAACTGTTCTCCTCCATCTTGCAGCTATAGAACTTATTGGAGACTTCATATCTCTCAATCCGGGCATTTTCTTGAAATATTAACTTCAACTCCTGGAACATCTCATATGCTCCATGACGTTCAAAACGTCGTTGAAGTCCCGGTTCTAAGCCGTAAAGCATGGCACACCGAACTATCGAGTAGTCATCAGCTTTGTTGTGCCAGATGTTCACAACATCTTGTGTTTCTCCAGCAGCAGGCCTGGCACCCAACGGTGCTTCCAGGACGTAATTCTTCTGTGCAGCAATGAGGATAATAAGCAAGATACTATCAGGTACTAAGTTCATGATAAATTTAGGTTCAATTAATCATATTACCTAAAGAACTCCCACTTAGATAGACATCCCTCTAATCCTCTAAGTGATTACGTGATCCAAATCAACTAAACCATGTCCGATCATCACGTGAGATGGAGTAGTTTCATTGGTGAACATCACTATGTTGATCATATCTACTATATGATTCACGCTCGACCTTTCGGTCTCCGTGTTCTGAGGACATATCTGTATATGCTTGGCTCATCAAGTATAACCTGAGTATTCCGCGTGTGCAACTGTTTTGCACCCGTTGTATTTGAACGTAGAGCCTATCACACCCGATCATCACGTGGTGTCTCAGCACGAAGAACTTTCGCAACAGTGCATACTCAGGGAGAACACTTTCTTGATAATTTAGTGAGGGATCATCTTATAATGCTACCGTCAATCAAAGCAAGATAAGATGCATAAAAAGATAAACATCACATGCAATCAATATAAGTGATATGATATGGCCATCATCATCTTGTGCTTGTGATCTCCATCTCTGAAGCACCGTCGTGATCACCATCGTCACCGGCGCGACACCTTGATCTCCATCGTAGCATCGTTGTCGTCTCACCAATCTTATGCTTCCATGACTATCGCTACCGCTTAGTGATAAAGTAAAGCATTACAGCGCGATTGCATTGCATACAATAAAGCGACAACCATATGGCTCCTGCCAGTTGCAGATAACTCGGTTACAAAACATGATCATCTCATACAATAAAATTTAGCATCATGTCTTGACCATATCACATCACAACATGCCTTGCAAAAACAAGTTAGACGTCCTCTACTTTGTTGTTGCATGTTTTACGTGGCTGCTACGGGCTTAAGCAAGAACCAATCTTACCTACGCATCAAAACCACAACGATAGTTTGTCAAGTTGGTGCTGTTTTAACCTTCGCAAGGACCGGGCGTAGCCACACTCGGTTGAACTAAAGTTGGAGAAACTGTCACCCGAAAGCCACCTATGTGCAAAGCACGTCGGGAGAACCGGTCTCGCGTAAGCGTACGCGTAATGTCGGTCCGGGCCGCTTCGTCCAACAATACCGCCGAACCAAAGTATGACATGCTGGTAAGCAGTATGACTTATATCGCCCACAACTCACTTGTGTTCTACTCGTGCATATAACATCAACATATAAAACCTAGGCTCGGATGCCACTGTTGGGGAACGTAGTAATTTCAAAAAATTTCCTACGCACACGCAAGATCATGGTGATGCATAGCAACGAGAGGGGAGAGTGTGATCTACGTACCCTTGTAGATCAACAACGGAAGCGTTAACTTGGTTGATGTAGTCATACGTCTCCACGGCCCGACCGATCAAGCACCGAAACCACGGCACCTCCGAGTTCTAGCACACGTTCAGCTCGATGACGATCCCCGGACTCCGATCCAGCAATGTGTCAGGGAAGAGTTCCTTCAGCACGACGGCGTGGTGACGATCTTGATGTACTACCGTCGCAGGGCTTCGCCTAAGCACCGCTACAATATTATCGAGGACTATGGTGGAAGGGGGCACCGCACACGGCTAAGAATATGATCACGTGGATCAACTTGTGTCTCTAGGGGTGCCCCCTGCCCCCGTATATAAAGGAGCAAGCGGAGGAGGCCGGCCGGCCCTATAGGTGTGCCAAGGAGGAGTCCTCCTCCTAGTAGGAGTAGGACTCCTACTAGGAGGGGGAAGGAAGTGGGGAGGGAGAGGGAAAGGGGGGCGCTGCCCCCCCTCTCCTAGTCCAATTCGGACCAGGGGGGAGGAGGCTCGCGGCCCACCTTTGGCTGCCCCTCTCTCTCTCCACTAAGGCCCATATGGCCCATTACTTCTCCCGGGGGTGTTCCGGTAACCCTCCAGCTCCCCGGTTTTCTCCGAAATCACCCGGAACACTTCCGGTGTCCGAATATAGGCGTCCAATATATCAATCTTTATGTCTCGACCATTTCGAGACTCCTCGTCATGTCGGTGATCACATCCGGGACTCCGAACTAACTTCGGTACATCAAAACTCATCAACTCATAATATAACTGCCATCGAAACCTTAAGCGTGCGTACCCTACGGGTTCGAGAACAATGTAGACATGACCGAGACACGTCTCCGATCAATAACCAATAGCGGAACCTGAATGCTCATATTGGCTCCTACATATTCTACGAAGATCTTTATCGGTCAGACCGCATAACAACATACGTCGTTCCCTTTGTCATCGGTATGTTACTTGCCCGAGATTCGATCGTCGGTATCTCAATACCTAGTTCAATCTCATTACCGGCAAGTCTCTTTACTCATTTTGTAATACATCATCCCGCAACTAACTCATTAGTTGCAATGCTTGCAAGGCTTAAGTGATGTGCATTACCGAGAGGGCCCAGAGATACCTCTCCGACAATCGGAGTGACAAATCCTAATCTCGAAATATGCGAACCCAACATGTACCTTTGGAGACACCTTTAGTGCTCCTTTATAATCACCCAGTTACATTGTGACGTTTGGTAGCACACAAAGTGTTCCTCTGGCAAACGGGAGTTGCATAATCTCATAGTCATAGGAACATGTATAAGTCATGAAGAAAGCAATAGCAACATACTGAACGATCGGGTGCTAAGCTAATGGAATGGGTCATGTCAATCAGATCATTCAACTAATGATGTGATCCCGTTAATCAAATAACAACTCTTTGTCCATGGTTAGGAAACATAACCATCTTTGATTAACGAGCTAGTCAAGTAGAGGCATACTAGTGACACTCTGTTTGTCTATGTATTCACACATGTATTATGTTTCCAGTTAATACAATTCTAGCATGAATAATAAACTTTTATCATGATATAAGGAAATAAATAATAACTTTATTATTGCCTCTAGGGCATATTTCCTTCAGTGACATCTGGAGTTCTGCCTAGCCTGCTATAGCCCGGTTCACCGGAGTCCTGTTAGCCCAGTGCTACAGCCCGGATTCACACGCTGCTAACCAACATGCTCGATGTTGATTCATGTATGCCTGTCCCCGTAAGTTAGTGCCACTTTGGGTTCACGACTAGTCATGTCGGCCCGGGTTCTCTGTCATATGGATGCTAGCGACACTATCATATACGTGAGCCAAAAGGCACAAACGGTCCCGGGCCATGGTAAGGCGACACCCGTGGGAATACCGTGCATGAGGCCACAAAGTGATATGAGGTGTTACAGGCTAGATCGGTGTGACTTAGAATCAACCTTAAAAATGATCAACCTTAAAAATTGCTTCAAACGAACCCAAGAAAATGTTCCTGTTAAACTATAAAAATATTGGCAAGAAATAAAACTCAAACCAATATTTTTGGAGTCTCAGAAATATTTGTTTGGGGCATTTGAGTTAATCCAATAATTATTTGCGTTGGACTTATATTTGTGATATATTAACTATATGTCCAATAATTCTGATAATTGTTGAGGGGCTTTGGAATAATCCATTTAGTCCCTGCAAAAATTATCAGAAGCGGGAAAATTAGTTTGGTTCAAAAAACCAAATTAAAACCCATTGGCGTAAATAGAAAACAGTAACAAAACAGAAAGCAGAGAGAGAGGGTTTTACCTGGCAGCCCAGTAGATAGCCGACCCACTCAGCCCAGTCGGTGCTGTCTTCAACCTTTGCCAGTAGGCAGAGGCGAAGTCGCACACGCGCACGTGGAGGCCTCCACCTCCTGCTTCGTGGTGGCAGCCTCCCCGGCCTCCTAACCGCGCCACGGAGACGCCTGCGGCCCCCTTGATCCTCTCCTCTCTCTCCACACCTCGCTGCTCTCTCTCCCCTCCTCATGTTCTCTTTCCCTCGCTGTTCCCCACCTCACCAAACCGCGCCGCCGCCACCGACGAGCTCCACCACGGCCACAGCCACTCCCTCGCTCCCTCTCCGCGTCCCCGAGCTCCGCCATGACCCCGTGAAGCAACACACCCAGTGCACGCGACCAGAAGAGGCCTTAGTCAACCGGAGCGTCGTCGTCTTGACCTCCGGTGCCCGAAGATCGACTCCATCGATTCGCCTCATCCAGAGCGTCCCCGAGCCCGCTGAGCTTGTCTATGTGACCGCTGTGAGCTCACCGTCTTTTCTCCCTCGTTATCTTCGTCATTTGCGACCTCCAGCGTCCGTAACCGTCGTGGCCGAGCTTCCCCTGCCACCGGCCATGTCGTCGTCGTCATTGCAGCCACTGCAGCTCGAGCCTGAGAGTGTCACCGTGCTCAGCATGTCTGCAGGAGCACGAAGCACCCCACCGCTCGACCCGCCGTGCACTACAACGCTGATTCCAAGCTTGACCGAAGCACGGCCGCCGCAAACCTCGTCGCCGGCATTGATTCTGGCGAGCCCCGCGCCCAACTCCGCCTCCTCTTGATGCGGGTGAGCAAGGGCTATGCCCTGGTGCCCTCAGCGCACTAACCCAACGCCTCTAGCGCAAATCCGGCGCGCCCCGCCATGTTCTGTGGTCGCCGTCGGTTGAACTCCGGTGAGATGACGTGGCCCATCATTAGTAGCTAACAACCCCACTAATTAACCCTCTAGTGACACCGACATATGGGCCCCACACCCTTAATTAACCATAGTTTAGTTTCTGATTAGTTTTAACTAATAACTGTGGTCCCACCAGTCAGAGTTGACCCTGCTGACATGGCTGTTGACCGGACCCACCTGTCCGTGACACTGATGACCCCGGGTCACTAACCAGTGGACCCCACTGGTCAGGTTTAACCTGGGATGGCGCCGTTGACCTGCTGACGTCAGCAGATGTCATGCTGACGCTGTAACAATTTTCTAGTTTTAAAATAATCCAGGAAATTCCAAAAAATAGTATAAACTTCTAAAAATCATAGAAATTAATCCGTAACTCCAAATAAGATAAATTATATATGAAAAATGATCAGAAAAATCCAATCTATCCATATGTACCATTCTCACACATGTTAGAGCAACTTATAGCTACTGTTTAGGATAAATCAAATGAATGGCATTTAAATAACCATATGTGGAGTTTGAATTTGAACCTTGGGTTCAAACCAACTACACTTAATTGTGTTGCTAGTTGCATTAGGCCAAATCACATCATATTGCCATGTCATAATCATGCATCATAATTGTTGCATTGCATTGATTGTGTTCTTCCTTGTTTGCCGGTGTTTGTTCCCTCTCAATAGACGTGGTTCCAACGATGTGATCGATGACACCGATGAAGAACTATACTATCTTCAGAAGTGCCAGGCAAGCAAAACCCCCTTGTTCATTCCGATACAAGCACACTCTCTTGCTCCTGCTCTCTTTTACTGCATTAGGACAACAATGTTTCAATTGTTACATGCTGCGGTAGCTGAACCCCTTTCCTCTGCATGACCTGTCATTGCCACAGTAAATAGATGAAACACACTATCATGAGTAGGAGTTGTTTGAGCCCTGATGTGCCAACTCATTCATGATGTTGTCATGCCTGCTACTGCTTAGAGTTGAGTCAGGTCTGATTCATTGGGGATGAATTGGAATGTTGTTGAACATGTCCTACTATGTGTGAGCTAAGTGTGTGAATATGATTTGGTAAAGGTAGCGGTGAGAGGCCATGTAGGAGTACATGGTGGGTTGTCTCATTGCAGCCGTCCTCAGGAACTGAGTTCTGTGTTTGTGATCCATGAACAGTTACTACCACACATTGGGCTCCGGGCGCTCCAAGCTCTCTCGACTTATTAATCAACTCGATCTCTGTCCAGGAGTTGCAACTAGTTTCTGGTGTTTGTAGGTAGTGTTAGTAGTCTACCAAGTGGCACCCGGTACAGACTAGGCACAGTGGCACGGTGTACCAAGTGGCACCCGGATGGTGGGCTTGGGAACCCTGCACATATCGTTTGGGGCCGTGAGCGACACCCCAGCCGGATCTCCTTGCGGATGGAACCTGAATAGGCGATAAACCTGGACTAGAGACTTGTTGGTTAGTCAGGTCGTGGCCGAGTCCCTCGCCCGGCTTCCGCTTGAAGGTTGCCGAGGTACATGACGTGTACAGGGCGATAAGTGGAGAGAGCGTGTGTGAAGAAGTACACCCCTGCAGGGTTATCATTATCTATTCGAATTGCCGGATTCCTCAGATATGGAAACTTGGACCCCTTGCATAGTTCATAGACAAGTGAAAGTGGATACTCTAAAACTTGCAAGATAAGCGTGAGTGCTACGGATGGCGTTCTCGCAGGGAGACGGGAGCGGATCCATAGTGGTGTATTGGTATGGTGAATTTGTGGACTCGTGTGCACCACCTCAAAAGAGTTACTTGCAGTCGTAGTTCAGGATAGCCACCGAGTCAAAGCTATCTTGCTGTAGTCAAACTCCACCACCGCTTTGTTTATATCGATGCATATGTAGATAGTTTTGATGTAAGTCTTGCTGGGTACATTTGTACTCACGTTTGCTTATTTATGTTTTGTAGAGAGACTTCAGTCTCGCTAGTAGTTCCGCTTGGACTTCGACATTTAGCTTGTTACCTCAGCTACGATCTTGTGCCCTCGGTAGGATCTGGTAGATAGTGAGGCTTCTCAGCCCTTTTCATTTATAGATGTTTGTACTCAGACATGTTAAGCTTCCGCATGTGCTTTGTTTGTATGCTATGATTGTTGGGTCATGAGACCCATGCTTGTAATATCTCGCTCCTCGGAGCCTAATGAATAAATACTCTGAGTCATAGAGTCTTGTTCTGATGCCATGTTGTATTGCACATATTGAGCATATTGTGTGTATGATTGAAATGCTTGGTATGTCTGGGATCCGACAACCTAGTTGTTTATCCTTGGTAGCCTCTCTTATGGGGAAATGTAGTCTTGTGCTTCCATGAGCCATAGTAGTCCGCTACAGCCCAGTTCACCGGAGTCCTGATAGCCCAGCACTACTGCTCCGGAACACTTGACTGGCCGGCATGTGATTCACTTCGTTCCTGTGTCTGTCCCTTCGGGGAAATGTCACGCGGTGACATCCGGAGTCCTGCCTAGCCTGCTGCAGCCCGGTTCACCAGAGTCCTGTTAGCCCAGTGCTACAGCCCGGATTCACACGTTGCTGACCGACATGCTCGATGTTGATTCATGTATGCCTATCCCCGTAAGTTAGTGCCACTTTGGGTTCACGACTAGTCATGTCGGCCCGGGTTCTCTGTCATATGGATGCTAGCGACACTATCATATACATGAGCCAAAAGGCGCAAATGGTCCCGGGCCATGGTAAGGCGACACCTGTGGGAATACCATGCGTGAGGCCGCAATGTGATATGAGGTGTTACAGGCTAGATCGGTGTGACTTAGAATCGGGGTCCTGACATCACATATCTTATATCTGGATGGATGAACTTGACACTGATGCAAATCCTTCCAAATCGGCTCTTCCTCATCTGAAAAATTGTGTACTTCTCCATCCATGAGATAGATCCCTCCAAGAACTCATCACCACCGTGCGCAGGCCCCACGGTGGGCGCCAACCGTCGTGCAATTGTCATGGCAGATGTCCTAGTGTGAGGACTTAGTCGTGAGGCCAACGCATCTTTGTAGTAGCTTGAGAGGGGTTGAGCGGAATCGAGAGACGCGACACAAGACAAGGATTTAGACAGCTTCGGGCCTCGGGAAACATCGTCCGGTAATAGCCCTACTTGTTGTTTGTGGCTAGATCTCATTATGCTCGTGAGAGAGTTGCCGGTAAACCGACTCTTTGTGTCTAGACCTAGAGATCGTTTCTTCTTCCCTCTGCCTTTTTTGGGGAGCCCTGCCCCTCCTTATATATGTTGAAGGGGCGGGTTGCATGACTAGTCCTAGTAGGATTAGGATTACTCTATTACAAGTGGAGTCCTAGTCTTGCTTCCTTTGTAAAGGAATATCCCTTATGCCATTCCTCGTAAACCAGACCACCATACCATGAACCGACCTTCTGGGCCTTGGGCCTTGTCATCCATCTAAAACACCCACCGGGTCACCAATGAGTCGGCAGACCAGCGAACTGCCAGACCAGTGAGCCGTCAGTCCTCCGACGGGTTATCGATGAAGAGCCAAGTCCGGCCGGGTTATACTTCCGGCCGGGTTATGCCGCGGGGTATATCCCCGACACTTTTAATACTTCTTATCCCAAGGAAGGTTATTTCCGACAACCTCTTAATCCGCCTGATTCAAATTATCAGGGAACGCCTCATTCATCATCTGGCGAATCAACGGCCACAGAACACTACTAGGAAGAGGGCTATAGATGGAAATGACACTAATGGCGTACCAGAAATGTGGTGCGCCATTAGTATATACTAATGGCGCACCATGTGGTGGTGCGCCATTAGTGTCCAAATACTAATGGCGCACGACATCCACGGTGCGCCATTAGTAACAATTTTTTTTTCATTTTTTTTTCAAAACTAGTAATGGCGCACCGTGGGAGTGGTGCGCCATTACTAGTTAAACTAGTAATGGCGCACCACATCCACGGTGCGCCACTAGTAAATTATTCTCAAATTTTTTTTCCAAATTATTTTATTTATTTTTCAAAACTAGTAATGGCGCACCAGTGGACAGTGCACCATTACTAGTTAAAACTAGTAATGCATTGTCAACTGGTGCGCCATTACTAAGTTTTTTTTAAAAAAAATCAGAATTTGTTTTATTGTTTTTTCAAAACTAGTAATGGCGCACCGTGGGTGTGGTGCGCCATTACTAGTTTAACTAGTAATGGCGCACCACTCCCACGGTGCGCCATTACTAACTTGGCCCAAAACGTACCGAATGCCCCCCCGGTGGACCGCCTTTTTAGTTTGAAAATAAATAAATGAAAATGATGGAAATGTCAAAAAATAAAATAAAATAAGTTTCCTATGTGATATGTGGTCTAGTTGTTGGGAAAATTTACAAATATGAATTTCGACTTTATTTGCAAAATCTCTCTGAAATTTGTAAAATGGGCATAACTTTTGCATAGGAACTCGGATTAAAAAGTTTTTTATATGAAAAATCGTCTACTCAAAAAGTTATGAACCCCGTTAAACATTTTCAAAATCCCCAAAAACCTAACAGAAAAAAAGTTACGGGGCTTTTAAGATCCGGAGGGAAAAAAATTCAAAATTTTTCAAACTTACTTGTGGCGCACCGTATGCTAGGTGCGCCACTAGTAACAGAAAAAAATTGGTTTCAAAAAAAAATTGAATTATTTTTCAAAATATGATACGTAATATGACCGGGAAGTTTGAAATATTTTTTCAAAATTTCATCATACTCATGAACATGAACAAAGTCCTAGACATCAGCAAGGTTTAATAGGATTGATATGATAGATATATCAATAAGTGCCTGTGAAGTGAGGTGCTGCTGGGTTGGTTAGAACTATGAAGTTAAGCGTGCTTGGGCTGGAGTAGTGTGAGGATGGGTAACCTTCTGGGAAGTTTGACCACAGAGTGTGATTTGACCTAAGATTAAGCATATTGACTTGAGATTAAGCCATAGTGACCCGAGATTAAGAAAAAAATAAAAAATGATTTTTTAAAAAAATAAAATTGAATTTTTTTTATTTTTAAAAAAAAATTGAAAAAATTTGATTTTTTTTAAAAAAACATTATTACTAATGGCGCACTTTTATGTGGTGCGCCATTTCTAAGTCAGATAGTAATGGCGCACCTCTAGGCATACTAATGGCGCAGTACTGGTGCGCCATTAGTATCTGGTATACTAATGGCGCACCAGTGGTGCGCCATTAATAAAAAAATACTAGTGGCGTGATACTAATGGCGCACCAGTAGTGCGCCATTATTACGCAAAACTGGTGCACCATTAGTAGGCCTTTTCCTAGTAGTGCAACTCCCTCCTCTTAAGACTATTTCTGGGTAAACACTTTAAACTTAATACTCTGACGATTTATACTTGCATGTTATACTATCCTTTATATCTTTTCCTATCAGAGCCAAGGCCAGACCCAGCAAGAAAGCTCGGGTAAGTAAACCGTCTGATGACAATGTGGTTACTGAACCGGAAAGAACTCCAGAACCAGACGGAACAAATGCTGACGCCATGCTTGATGATCCGCCACCTCAAGATCATGACTTTTTTGTTGAACAAGTAGAAGTTGATGCAAGACGCCATATGAGGGAGTCCGGGACTAAGGGGTCCTCGGGCGTCCGGCCTGTTATCCACGGGCCGGACTGATGGGCTATGAAGACATGAAGGCCGAAGACTGCACCGTATCTGGATTGGACTCTACTTGGCACGGAGGGCAAGCTTGGCGACGGAAGATTCCTTCTCATGTAACCGACTCCATGTAAACCCTAGATCCCCTTGATATCTATATAAACCGAAGGGGATAGTCCGGAAACGACACATATACTCATTACCATATTCATAGGCTAGGCTTCTAGGGTTTAGCCATTACGATCTCGTGGTAGATCAACTCTTGTAACACCCATATATTCATCAATATCAATCAAGCAGGACGTAGGGTATTACCTCCTTAGAGAGGGCCCGAACCTGGGTAAACATTGTGTCCCCTGTCTCCTGTTACCATCGATCCTAGACGCACAGTTCGGGACCCCCTACCCGAGATCCGCCGGTTTTGACACCGACACCATGCTGATAAACCAACAAGCCTGGTTCGCACAGATGATAAACCGTCAAGTACGTCTAAGGCTACTGATAAATCGTCAACTCCACTTCAGGCTGCTGATGACAACGAAGATGACATTACGATTACCGGCTTTGTCCACACCACTCTTGACAATCCTCTTGCGTTATCAAAGCATAGTGCCAAGGAAGAGCTTTCTTCTATGGGCAAAGGCAAGTGGAGCACAGACTTGTCAAGCTACGCCCACCTCAATGCCCAAGAACTTCATTCTGGTTTTTTAAACCGTCTGTACACAAACCGCGACTATGAAGCTGGTTTAGTGAATCTGATGAAGGAGCGATATGAGGTAAGTACATAACTGTTTCTCTCTTATGTCCAATTTCAAATGCTAACTCTAGTAGCCCCCAAGGACCGATTTATGATGCCAATCTAAATGGGGACTTTGTAATATCTGAACTCTGCATGCTTACCCTCCAAAGGCCGATTGATCTGTTTAAGATGGACGGGTACTTTAGAATTTTCATCTTTTAACTTTCGCCTGTGTAGTCCCCACAGGCCGGTTTATCTTTCCAAGATGAACCGGGACTTTGACCAATGTTACTTTGAGCAAATATACATTAGCCCCCAAGTGCCAAGAATAATACTTGTATTGCGCTTGAGACTTGTAACAAATTCTCATAATCAAGCAAATAGGCATTAGCCCCCAAGTGCCAAGTGTATAACTTGTTATGTGCTTGGTACTTCAAATATGTACTACCAACTCATGATATGTCTTTCTCTTATAGGCTGAGCTGAGCAAAAAGGAAGCCCAAACAGCTGATCTTCAAGAAAATATCAAATCCCAGCAAGCAGAAACGTCCAAAGCCAAAGAGGAACTAACCAGTGCCTTAGCAGCCATGGAGAAGTTGAAGGAAACTTTTAAAAAGGAACGGGCGGATTGGGGCGTAGAGAAAACCGCATTCCAAAGGAGAGCTGAAGATGCGGAAGCAGCCCTTAAACCGGTGGCCGAAGAGCTGACCGGTTTAAAGCGGCAGAAAAATTCCATACCCGCTGCTGTGTTTGGTAAGTATCCTCACCTGAAGTTTTCAACATACATTATCTCATCAGTGGCCGGTTTACTGATGCTCGCAATGATACAGGAACTCGCATTACCCATCTGGCTCTAACATGCGGATGAAGCTGAAGGCTGCTTATACTCTTATAGTGTAGTTATATTCCGGAGCCCAACTTGTCATTTGCACTGCTGCTCATAACAAACCGCCTCCAACTTTGATAAAGGAAACCATTGAGAAGCTGTCAATGATGCCTGTCCGGTTGGATGAGTTAAAAAGATCAGTTGCAAGGTCAGTTGCGCTGACTGCGCTAATCTGCACTTCTATGACGATAATTGTGACAAAACCTGGTATCATCATAGATGTGGTGGGCTCCTACTTCTATGACAAAAAATCTTGACAGAAAATGGGCTTTTCATCTTGGGCGGGCTGGAGACGCAGTTGCATGACATTCTTTGGGCCGTCCATGACGGGAAAAACTATGGTAGAAGCGAGGGGGAGGAAAATTTCGGGGAGTTCCCGGTTACGGTGGGAGGTCGGGGGCCGAGCGATGCGCGTTTCTCTTGTAAACGTACGCGCGTGTGTGCGAGGCGTTGGCTCTAACTGAACCCGAGCGAGGCGTTGGGCTCTAACTGAACCCGAGCGATTGCACTGCAGGCTACGCGTTACTGAACCCGAGCGATCGATCGATGGCGGTTAACTGAACCCAATCGAGCGATTCCTTCACTACTGCTGCTAACTGAAGCCGATCGA
>NC_041386.1:55213787-55250952 GCF_002162155.2 Triticum dicoccoides | reverse complement strand
CCCGTGGTGTGGAGGGCTGGATGAACAGTAGACGGTGGAGGGGTGCCCGTGGAGGGGTGGTTGAACAGGACCCCGTGGTGTGGAGGGCTGGATGAACAATAGACGATCGAGGGGTGGTTGAACAGTAGCTTGTGGAGCAGCGCATGGTGGAGGCTGGATGAACAGGAGCACGTGGAGGCTAGAGGAGGTCGACGGTGGAGATGAATAGTATCCTGTGGAGTCCCGTTTTGTGGTACGCCACACCCCTCCCGATGAATAGGACCCCCGTTTCGACCGTAGCGCTCCAACACAAGTCCATTTCGTCCGTTTTGCGGTACGCCACACCCCTCCCGATCAACATGACCCCCGTTTCGACCGTAGGAGGTCCGTTTCCTCCGTTTTGCGGTATGCCAGACCCCTCTCAATGAACATGATCCCGTTTCGAACATGGCCAGTCGAACAAAAGGTCGTTTCCTCCCAAGCCTCGTTTCCATCGCCTGTTCCATCAAAGCCCTCCCGATGAACATGACACATTCCGTTGCCTCCCCATGAACACGACGACGACGTTGTTTCCCCGTTCCGACCCAGCCATGTACACGAGCCCTGGCCGTAAGTATGCACGAGTAGGCGTTCGAGACCCCGCCCGTATGTACACATACGTGGCCGTATTTTCTTTCTTGCACCCTGGCCACTGTACGTACGTGTACATGCTACGTGTGCGCCTCTACTACGACACGTGCGCGCCTCGACATAGACCAGTATATATGTACGTACACGTTCACGACCAGAATGACAATGCTACGTACGCTTCGACCAGGTGGGTCCCGACTGTCAGGCACTTCCTTGCGTGCGAAGATGTAGCTGGTGGGTCCCATCAGTCAGGGGGGCGAAATACGGTGGCCCGTCCAGTGGGTCCCGCTGTCAGGTGGAGGAATAATTATTTTTCACGTAATAAGGAGGCACTTCCTTGCTGCGGTCGTGGACCCAGCTGTCAGCCTCTCCACGTACAGTCCACGTCCGATGGAAGCCGTTCCTTGACCATGTTTACCACGCCGCGCCAAGAGCACCAGGGCGGTGGATGACGGAGAGGCCTAGGAAGGTGACGACACGTAGCCAGGGAAGATGCGGTAGTGGATGCTCATGCATAGAGGAGTACGAGGGTTCACTGGTTCGCTGTGGTGTGAGGCTGCCGTCGCCGCAGAATAACATGGGGTGTGGGTGAGTAGAGGGATGGCCTGGCAAGCAGTGGGAGTAGTAGGGGCGATGAGGCCTCCGCCGCATCGCAGCCGGCCACGGGAGGCAGGAGCACGAGGCACGACCGACGCTAGTTTGGGCGGCTGGAGCAAGAAGACCAGAGGTTGAAGAAGCACTGCGGCTGTTGGATGGACATCGTACGGTTACTGGAACTAGAATCGTGCATATTGACTAAGTTGACAAAGCCCTTCGTCCCCGTCAACTTAGTAGGCCCACAAGTTAGCCTCCCACCAAATTGGGTCCCAGCTAGCAGGGGGGTATTCATTTTTTAAGCGTAATATCCTTGCGTGCGAAGATATAGCTGGCGGGTCCGAGCTGTTAGCGGCGGTAACGTTTTTTTCGCGAAATACAAAGGCCCTTTCGGTGGGTCCCTAATGTCAGGTGGAGGAATCTTTATCTTACACGTAATAAGGAGGCATTTCCTTGTGTGCGGCCGTGGACCCAGCTATTGGCCTCTCCACATACAGTCCACTTCAGATGCATGTCGGTCGTTGACCACGTTGACCAGGCCACGCCGAGAGCACCAGGGCGGTGGATGACAGCGAGGCCTAGGAAGGGAATGACACGGCGGCAGGGAAGACTCGGCAGTTGTTTCCCACACGGAGGGGAGTACGACTGTACGAGGGTTTACTAGTTCGTCTGCTGTTGCCCGAGAATAACAGCAGGTGTGGGTGAGTAGAGGGATGGCTAGGCCAGCGATGGGAGTATGGTGGGGCGGTGAGGCCTGCACTGCAGCACAGCCGGCCGCGGGGAGGAGGGAGCAGGCAGTCCCGCCGGCGCTTGTTTGAGCGGCTGGAGGAGGAAGAGTAGAGATTGAAGAAGCACGACGGCCGTTCGATGGACATCCAACAGTCACTGCTTGTGCTTGAACCTTTTTTTAGGAAAGCCTCAAATTTGTGGAAAACAGCATACATCCCATCTGCCATTATTTCTAATAATTTACAGCGCATTTGCTAATTCTTAAGGTTTTTTTGGAGCCCATATTCTTTTTGTTAGCATTACAGCCCATATTGTGGCCACCGTTAAAAAATTAAGGAAATTTTGCATATTTCGATGCGGTCCGAACTATTTTAAATCCCGAAATTTCGACTCACATTCAAACTGATTTTAAAAATAAATGTATATCAATATAAAATCCAACAAATTCTCCACACATAAAACTTAATGTAATTTAAAATATTGAAATGAAAAAAAAGATATTTTAAACTAATTGCCGGTTTGATGTGTTTTAAAAATGTAAATCCCATTTCTCATTACTGATGGGCCATTTTCTCGGCTAGCCGAATGAATCTCTCCTCGTCTTGAGAGATTTGCAGCCCAACAGGCCTGACAAAGCGACTTACTTGGCAAATCACAAAAAAACTAGGATGTGGCTGTTGACCCAGCTGTCAGCCTCTCCACATACAGTACTCTTCTGATGGAAGTCGGTCATTGACCACATTGACCACGCCGCACCGAGAGCACCAAGGCGGTGGACGACGGCGCGGCCTAGGAAGGGGACAACGCGGAGCCGGGGAAGACGCGACAGTGGATGCCCACGCGGAGAGGAGTACGAGGGTTCACTGGTTCAGCTGCTGCGTGAGGCTGCCGTTCCCGCAGAATAACAGGGGGTGTGGGTGAGTAGAGGGATAGCATGGGCCAGCGGTGGGAGTAGTAGGGGGCGGTGAGGCCTCCGCGGCATCACAGTCGGCCACGAGAGGCAGGAGCACGCAGCACGACCGGCGCAGCTTTGGGCGGCTGGAGCAAGAAGACCAGATGTTGAAGAAGCACTACGGCCGTTGGATGGACATCGTACGGTCACTGGAGCTAGAATCGTTCATATTGACTAAGTAGGCAAAGCCCTCCATCCTCATCAACTTAGTAGGCCCACAAGTCAGCCTCCCACCAGGTTGGGTCCCATCTAGCAGGGGGAGTATTCATTTTTTTGTGCGTAATACGGAGGCACTTCCGGTGGGTCCGAGCTGACAGCGGGGGGGGGATGTTTTTTTGCGAAATACGATGGTCCGTTTGGTGGGTCCCAGCGGTCAGGGGCAAATATTTTTTTTTTCGTGAAATACGGTGGCCCGTCCGGTGGGTCCCAGCAGTCAGGGGGAAACGTTTTTTCCGCGAAATACTGGTGGCCCGTCCGGTGGGTCCCTGCTGTCAGGTGGAGGAATAATTATTTTGCGTGTAATAAGGAGGCACTTCCTTGCAGCTGTCGTGGACCCAGCTGTCAGCCTCTCCACGTACAGTACTCTTCCGATGGAAGTTGGTCATTGACCACATTGACCACGCCGCGCTGATAGCACCACGGCGGTGGACGACGGCGAGGCCTAGGAAGGGGACGATGCGGAGCCGGGGAAGACGCGGCAGTGGATGCCCACGCGGAGAGGAGTACGAGGGTTCACTGGTTCGACTACGGTGTGAGGCTGCCGTCGCCGAAGAATAACAGGGGGAGTGGGTGAGTGGAGGGATGGCCTGGCCAGCGGTGGGAGTAGTATGGGGACGGTGAGGCCTCCGCGGCAGCACAGCCGGCCACGGGAGGCAGGAGCATGCGGCACGACCGGTGCTGCTTTGGGCGGCTGGGGCAAGAAGACTAGAGGTTGAAGAAGCACTACGGCCGTTGGATGGACATCATTGACCACGCTGCGCCGAGAGCACCAGGGCGGTGGACGACGGCGAGGCCTACAAAGGGAACGACACGGAGCCGGTGAAGACACGGTAGTGGCTGCCCATGCGGTGGAGAGTACGAGGGTTGACTTGTTCGGCTGCCGTCGCCGGAAAATAACAGCAGGTGTGGGTGAGTAGAGGGACACTAGTAGAAAAAGGGTCTTTAGTCCCGGTTCATAAGGGGCGTTTAGTCCCGGTTCTGGAACCGGGACTAAAGGGTCGGTACTAAAGCCTCTCCCTTTAGTCCCAGTTCTAACTAGAACCGGGACTAAAGGCCCTCCACGTGGCCGTTGCCTAGAGGTCCACATTTAGTCCCGGTTGGTAACACCAACCGGTACTAAAGGAAATTTTATGATTTTTTTAATTTGTTTTGAAATATTTTTTTTTCAAATTTCTGAATTATTTTAACCTCTAATCTCTAATCACCCCTCATCACTGCTCAATTTAACCTTTAATCTCTAATCATCCCTCATCATTCCAAATCTTCTAACTTCCTGAACGGTCACCCATCCTCTCACTACTCCAGCCTGAGCACGCTTAACTTCCAAGTTCTATTCTCCCTCGTTTCCAAGTCTGCACTTGTTGTTTTCCTGACAATAGTAAGATGTCAATCCTATTAACCCCCAGGAATTTAGTTTGAGCATGAAGTCACACATTTCACTGTTTGAGTTTGAAACTATTGCTCTAAAAATCAATAATTATTTAGTAACACTAATATTTCTTGAATAAGTAGTTTGACCACAGTTTGACCATAGTTTACCAAAATTCAAAAAAACTGAAATAATTATTTAGTCACACTAATATTCTTGAATAATTATTTACTAACACTAATACTTCTTGAATAAGTAGTTTGACCAGATTTAACAAAAAATCAAAAAAATTGAAATTTGAGCATAACTTTTTTTCCTTTTAGAATTTGAGGATTCTAAAAATTTGCAAACAGGTCGTAGGCGGTCTCCATCGGATGCGGATTTTTGTTCCGAACATTTTGATATATTATGCATTTTTTGCGACATCGTATGCAAAAGTTATAGCCGTTTTACATTTTCCCTACATTTTTTGCAAAACATGTCCAAATTTAAGTTTTTAAATTTTCCTAACTAGTAGATGTAGTAATATAACTACCACTCGAAGGATTTTATTTTTTGAAGTAATTATCATTTTCTTTTGATTTTTTCAAAACAAAAAAGGCGATCCACCAGGGGGGTAGAGTTTGAAAATGGGACCTTTAGTCCCGGTTTGAGACACAAACCGGGACTAAAGGGCATCACACCCTTTAGTCCCGGTTCGTGTCTCAAACCGGGACTAAAGGTCTAATCTTTAGTGCCGGTTTGAGACACAAACCGGGACTAAAGGGCATCACACCCTTTAGTCTCGGTTCGGGTCTCAAATCGGGACTAAAGGGCTCAGGTGAACCAGGACTAAAGCCTTAGCCGCACGAACCGGGACCAGTGCTCACATTAGTCCCCGTTCGTGACTAAACCGGGACTAATGTGAATATTGCCCCATGACCAAAGCCCTGTTTTCTACTAGTGGGATAGACAGGCCAGGGATGGGGCCGTGAGGCCTTCCCGGCAGCACTGCCAGCCACAGGAGGTGGGAGAAGGCGGTTCCGACGGCGCTGGTTTGGGCGGCTGGGGCAGGAAGATCAGAGACTGAAGAAGCACGATTGCCGTTAGATTGACACCTAACGGTCTGACACTGGTAGAGTCGATTGTTGACTAAGTTTCTTTTTTGAGAAACCTTGTGTATGCATGAACTTAGTAGGCCCACAAGTCAGCCTCCAAATCTGTGGCAGACAACATAAAGCGCGTTCACTATTTTTTATAATTTGCAGCCCATTTGCTAATTCTTAAGTAATTTATTACAGCCCATATTCTACCCAGGACCACGGTCAAAAAGTCCAACCTTATTTTGCATATTTCGGTGGAGTCCGAACTGTTGTAATCCCGAAATGATAAACATTTTTGAGAACTTATTGATTTGCCAAAAAAATCATTTTGTTTTGTTAAGAAAATAAGACGTGGGACAATTTAGTTGGTTTAAGGGAAAACCAATGGAAAAAAATCAGCGCTGGGTGGGAAAAAATAACAAAAATAAGGATGTAAATATGAAAAGGGAATTTTATGTGTTTTCAATATAATGATACGTGTATATGAACTAGTAAAACTATAGGTAGATAGTAGAAAACGGATGTAGGACATGCGTTTCAAGAGGAAAATAGAACTTGGCTGTGTGTTTGATTTAGTAAAAAAACTGCCTGTGGATGTTGTAAGACAAAATATAACTAACGCTGGCGGGCCAGAGGCCAGTAGATACATGCTGGATATTTGTGCCCCGTTGTCATCATGGGCTGGGCCTGTTAAAAACAAAACAGATATTGTTTTTTTATCATGAAAAAACACAGTTGAAACTTGCTTGACCTGAAAAAACAATATACATGCTCAATAAACAAGAATTCTGCAAGTACAGACTGATAACTGCGATGCAACACAGATATTGTTTTTTATCGTGATAATAATTGCATGCACTTGTTCCGAAAAAATTGGAGAACTGGGAATTCGAACGGCGGGTGCTTCTGCTACCCATCAAATAAAAATCAGGTGCCTGAAAATTCGTTTCGAAACAAATGATTCAACTTTATATCCACATCGACCCTCGGCATGATGGCTGGAAGCAAATGCATGTTCATACGAAAAGATCGTTAACTACAATACCAACTTGCGGACGACAAGGTAGTACAACTACCAATACCAAACTAACTTATAATCTTTTTAGTCCTGGCCCTAGTGTTCGTCTGGTAGAAAATCTTGCAGAGGACCAGCTCCCGCTCGTTCTCTTGCTCCAGGTCCCCGAGGTGGTACTTGTGCATCACCCAGTTGGTCCTCTACTGGTCGAAGTTCTTGTTGGTGTGCAGCACCAGAACCTTTTTTGCTGCCCGTCTACCGGCCATTGACCATCACCGGCAAGGTATTGCTGGTCTTGTGCCACATCGCGTGCATGCTGCACTCTGACTGTATCTTGCGACGCGTCCACGCGCCCCTTTTGAACGCCCTGGAATTGCGCTGGAAGAAATGCTTCATTAGGCCACTCAGTGTGATACCTGCAGTATTGTGGAATACATGTTTTAATGTACCTAGTTGGCATTTTCATAACATCTTTGGCATGTTGCAGTCACTTGTTTCACTTTTTATTAACTGTCAAATTGTAATTGCTTCACCAGGTCTGCGTCTAAAAAGAAAAATAGAGCTATGAACAAAGGAATATGTTTGTGCAAGTAGACGGCCAATCGGTGTCTTACGTGGAAGTTTCTCAGGTTGGGTGTAACATATGCCATGCTCGCTGTCGATGGTTGGTATGAACAAATCAATGAGAGACTGAAATCTCGTGCTGTCAGCTCCTGATCCGTGGGATCGAACTTGACGCCAGCCGGCAGCACGGGCCAATCCTTCTTCGACTTGCATCGGTAATTCCAGTTATATGGTACTCAATTTATGATCAATCGACTGTTTTAAGTGAATGATGAAAGATTTCGATAGATAAGTGGTACTCCAAATCTGAAGTCCAGAATACCCGAACACGCCGCCGGGATTCTTGTGTCACCTCATGCGCAGCGTGTTGTCACGTCAATTAACTGTGTGGACATGACGAATAATTTGACCGATGTATACTAGTACTGCTACTGTACTACTTACTAGTCATATTTAGTGTCACAATTTATACATAGGTTTAACTAACAAGTACGCACTTGAAGAGAGGAGGAAGAAGAAGAGAGGAGGAAGAAGACGAGACTAGTTGAATAGTTCTCTCTGACCGATATGGGGAATAAATGGATCGCGAGGACTTCCTTTCTACAGTATCCCTATGTCTCTACGCTCACTTCACCCATTTTGCTCCGTACCTAGTCACTTGTTGAAATCTGTAGAAAGACAAATACTCCGTATTTGGGAATAGAGGGAGGCTTTTACTCCATACTATTTGGGAATAGAGGGAGTATCACCATATGGAGGGAACAAAGGAAGCTTGAAATATGAACATGTCAATGGCAGGGAGTAAGCCCCATGCATGCATGCAACATGCAACACTGATACATACACATCGACGCAGGAAACACTCACGCACCCATGCGACACACATCACACGACGCAACACACACGCTCACGCTCAAGTGCTCAACCTGCTCCCTACGTCCGTGAAAGACTGTACATTTAGAGATTTACACATTGACCAGGGCATAATTAACGCCCAAAAGTAGCAGACTTATGTGTGCATGCGACCATTGAGATAAGAAGATTAAATGAAGGCCGTTGCATGCTGTAATTAAGGATAGACATGTAGCCTATACCTACAGCACAAGTTGGTGCATTAGTCAATCAATATCGATTTAGATTAAAGGCTAAACACATTGGAAGTGTAGATACACATCATGTAGTACACACTTTGTTGGAAGACCGAGGGAGGACACGTGCATGCACTCACATACACAGCTTGGGCGGTTCGCGCGCAAGGGTTGGACTCGTGTCGCGCCTGCGTAAAGTTTTGTTTAACTGATTTCTTTGATCTGCCAACAGACAGGTGGGACCCAGAAACCAGGTGACAATTTAACCAGTCAACAAAGTGCCGCGTTGACTATGTGGACGGTCAGTAGGGTGCAATACGGTGCTCTACGATGAGCTAGTGATCGCCTAATCACCGCAAAACTATATATAGTGACCGTAAAGAGCATACTGTTACATATGTTGCCGCCAGTGTATTTTTCTCATTTCAAATTAAGCCATATTAATCAGAAAGAACGTAGTATGGACTACTACTACTAGTACTGGTCCTGCTTTGTTGTGTCCCGTCAGCTCGCTGAACGAGGAGAAGCTTGCTTACTACGCCTCTACCTCGCCCACGCGCGCGGTGGTCTGCAGGACGAGGAGAGGGTTTTGACTACAACGCCCTCTCCCTCTCCCTCTCCCTCGCCCTCGCCCTCGCGGTGGACATGCAGTAGTTTAATCGGTGTCAGATTGCAAGAAGCATATTGTACTGTAGTATCATATCATTGTTGGACCTTCTGAAGAGGCGAAGAGCCAAGTGCAAGGTTCACACGAGTACGAACTGTTGAACCTCCCAAAGAGGCAAAGAGCCAATCGAAAGGTTTTATAGGATTTGTTGTCCTAGTAGGAGTGTACTAGTACAACTATAGCGAACGATGCTACTGTATCATGCCGCCATGTCACATATATTCAAAGCTGTGCCACCTTTTTTCTCAAAGAGCGTGTTGGAGCCCGTGCAACAACCACACAAGTTGCATGTACACATAACACATTTACTAGTAATAAATTCTAAAGGAGAAATGCCAGTATGCCACACAAGTTCATCTCCAACTCATGTGATAAATTTGTGCACGACTAGTCTACATATATTCACATCGCTACCATTCACAATTATCGTACTCCACTTACACGTTATAGATGGGCTACATGTCCTCCTCCAGGTTCCAGTCCCTGGTGTTCTTCATGGATGGCACAATCCGTAGCGGTGGGCAACGGGAATCATTGTCGCAGCTTTCTAGTCCGGTTCCACACGATGGAGACTCATCCAAGCTGAAGCGGCATAAATCAAGGATAGCGTGTCCCAGCATGTCGTTCATCCGGCGGTGCGCACTGAAGACACAACCATGCTTCATGAACGGCAGGCCTTCCGTGTCATGCACGGAAGGTGGCATCCGCTTCACAATGGGGTAGCTATCCCCGATGAAAAGCGAGTACTCTCCAAGAGTGTTCCTCAGCACCCACGTAGCATCACGGGGGTCGAACTCGGCGCCGTTCATCTGGTACACACGACATCCCAGATCTAGACACATGGTGACGTACATAGTCAAGGTCCATGCATAATAATGTTGTGCTCAAATGTGGCGGTCAGTAATACTGTGCAGCAAATAGTACTACTCTGGTATGGAGGAAGTAAAATAACCGGCTTATTATATATAGCCACTCTTGGCTACATGGATGAGATAGCAAGACATGGAAAAACGAAAATGGTGGCAGCTAGTGGGTTCAAGTCCTCAAGGGCCTAGCTAGCTATACGCGTCCTCCAAGGTAAAAAGTACTCCTACTAGTACTACAAAGTATACTACTAGTACAACAATGAAAGAGAAGGCGAGAGGGTTAAAAAATGGAATACCTGGGTAGATGGTGACGGTCCAATCGTGGTAGATTATGTGACCATATTGCACATCAGTGGTACCATGGGTAATGACTGTTAAGATAGTTGATCCCAATATGCCAAATTCAGCTACAAGGTTCCAGGTTAGACCAAATCGCGGATGCAAATGCACATCCAGGATCGGTGATCTTATTTTGGTCGGGGGATGACTGGTCCCTGCAAAATAATGTAGTACCGTTAGGGATGCAAATGATAGTTTGTGTATTCCGTTTGTAATCCCTTATACCATAGGATGTCAACCAGATGAAACAATTCCCCTGGCTTGTCACCGCGAAGATGCGGCCTAGATGGCGCACAACGTCTTCGAACATGTAGGGGTACAAATCTGCCGCCGCCAACATGCGCCAGCCTCTGGCGTTACTGCCTCCTACATTGATGGCAATCCTTATGTCGAACACTTCGATGAGATAGTAATCGTCGTAGCCGCGTCACTTTGTCGGCGGGTCCACAATTGCTATCTTTTTCAATCTCATGTAGGCATCATCATACGTATTCTTTCCCAGCCAGTCCAGAAGGCCGATCCCAATGGTGGAGAAGGGGTCTATCGAAACGGCCGCACTGCTGTGGATGTTGTGCAAATTGATGGTGGTATCCGGCCGGAGGTATGCAAGCCAATCTTCGTTGGCACCGACCCAGACCTATATATAAGACGGTGGGCATCAAAGAAATTACGGGATGGAAATGGAATAACTATGTACTACATGATCAAACTCCATTACTGACCTGCTCATCGGACAAAATCCGACTACCTCTCAACGTCGGCAACTCTAGTGGAGTCAACGTGCAACCATGGCCTGGGAGCGGTGGACTGTTCGAAGGATTGTCCCATAGAAGAACCTTCCCCTCGAGGATGCATGGAAGGCCAACAAGCATGGCTTGTTTAAGCAGGGTCTTGAAAAATTTGGTGTAGGAAGCACCGAGTCTTGCGGCGTTGAGGACGTCGGAGCGGCGTGCGATTTCTCCCACAGGATCGTCGTCCAAGGTCTCCCAGCCCCAATGAGTAGGAGAACCGCTTGGCGAATCCATGGGAGCAGCGGCGAACTGCCTTCTCTTTGGGGGGAGGGGAACTGACGAGAAGGAGATAAGAGCATAGTAACGGTAGGGACTCGTCCCTTCCAACTGTAGATCGTTCCTCAGTGAAGGGGTGATGCTATTATTTACTACTAGTACTCCCTCCGATTCTTTTTTACTCTGCGCATAAGAGCAGACCCGGATACCAAGGCAAGGGCTCGCTGCATGCTTTCTGGACGGAAATACCCCTGGCGCATGGATGGGAGGAGTTAGCAGCTATAAATGCCCCATGCAGCCCATTGGCTGTCCGCCCGCGTTCTCCTCTCTCTGCATGCTGCATGGATGTCTCCCTCTCTCTCACATGACTGCATGCGGTGGCGCTGGCCTATGAGAAGCTCGCTTGGAGATAGCAATCTTCTCTCCAGAAGTGATTTTTTTGAAATAAAGGGATTATGGAACGTTATGGGATTGCATTATACTGTAAATAATAGCACTAGTAAGAAATTTTTGGCACTAGGTAGTAGTTTTTGGCTTGGATTAAGAAATTTTGGGTATGTTTTTGCCATTTTTTATACACGCCAACTAGTGTCAAAAAATGTCTTAAATTATGTGACAAAGGAGTACGTACTCGTACTGTAGCAGTACTAGTACTACTTTTCTCAACTAGTAGTGCGATGTACTGTACTTCTAGTCTATTCTAGTATAGTGCACCAGTTTTGAACTCTTGAGTCTCAGGGCCAAGGAGCTACAGTTGGAAGTGGAGGGTACTACTGTTCTCTAGAACCATCGTTGTACTATCAATGCAGGGAAAGTACACCTGCGTAGTGGCCTAGTGGGTACTCTCGGTGCTCTATTCAGCCGCTCCTCTCACCGAGCTGGCCTACTCAGCCGCTCCTCTCACGCACACACTAGGAAGAACATTTGAGTTATTTGATACAACGAGACTAGGCTTTTCGCTTCCATTCGTGGAGGTGTAATGGATCTTGTCGAACTTTGTTAGTAGTTCCTTCTTTATGAATGAGACGAAGCAAAGCTTTTGCCTCCGTTTCAAAAAAAAACACGGCAAAAGGAATTTCTTTTATAGTAGAGCCGATAATGGAGTGAAGTCCATGCATGTAACACCACAAGGTACAGAGTAGTAGTATAGCACTTTACGTACAGAGCCATATTGCACAGTTCCCAATGCCCCACCAGGCTTTTCCGGCTCCTCGGGCTTAATTGGGAGGCGCTAGTTTAAATATGCTACTAGCTGGAAGCTGCAAGCGAGGTGCGGCTAGGGCGAGCCCGCGAGCCACGGGATGCTGGGAAGGAAAACCCGTTCACGTGGCTAGGCTGTCCAGTGCACCCAGATTGTGGGGCCGCACGTTCGTTTGACTTCAAAACTCAAACTACCCGTCTAAAATATTGGCTCGCAGCAAAGTGTAGTAGTACTATTTTTAAAAAAGAGACCGCCATGCGTTCGGCCGGGATCGAACCCACAAAACGAGGTATACATTCCCGCGACCACTAGTAGTACTCGTTGGAGTACAACGCAACCTAGAATCGCCTTTTGTCGCTAGTAGTACGTACATTGTTCCTTACAAGAAACCCCTAAGAGCATGGTTAATAGTATAGCCAGCTGCTAGCTATAAGCCAGTGCCATGTCATCTATAGCCCATCTTATAGCCAACATGTAGTAGTAGTTTATTTCTTATAGCCCGCTGACTCAGCTCTATTGTACTTGCTCTAATAATGCAAGAAACCACTAAAATGCCAAGAAACTACTACCACTTGCATACGTGGCAGACTTAAGATAAGACTACCTTATCAACCATTGTACATGCACTTACCAACAAAAATCCTCGAGTGACCTCCTACCTCTGGCCCGTCCACCTAGTCATCCTCGGCCATGGGACGCAGCTACCACCGCCGGCAGAAGGCGAGGTCAAAACCGTCGGCGGTGTGGAGCCCATGTTGCGGCAGCCCGGATGCCAGCTCCGTCCGGCACTCGCGGCCGCTAGCTAGCCATGATAGCTCCGTCCAGCTGCTTGTCTGCAAGGTTTGCTAGCTAGATTGGCAAGGCAGTGCGACGGCTTGCTCGCGCGCGCCGCACTAAGGCCAGCCATCTGGCTCGAGCGAAGGCCAGCGCGGCGGCTTGCTAGCTCGTGAGTCACGCTCGGGCCAGCCTGCCAACCCGTGCGGAGGCCAGCGCGGCGTCCGGCCCGTCCGGCGGAGCGGCGGCCAACTCGCTCATCACCGGCGCCACCGACGAACATGCATCAGTACTGTTTGAAGTAATGTTCAGGAAAAATAATGATTTGAGGGGGAATAACAAGATAGAAGGTTAGATGTGGGTCCCTCATGTCAGCGGTCGAACAAAATGTGTTGGTTTAAGCCGCCTCGTCAGCACGGACATGTGGGCCAACCCTGTCATAAATGGGTTTAAATGAACCTAATCGGTAGGAGTACTAGGTAGTTTTTGGCGTGGATTAAGAAATTTTGGGTATGTTTTTGCTATTTTTTGTACAATAGATTCCTCCTAGGGCTAGTTGAAAGTGGTAGTTTTTTCTTAAATACTCTACATATTGTAAGTAGGAGTGAAAGTTAAGCTTTGGAAGCCAATAAGCAAGGCTAGTTACATAGTGCATATGTGTACATGATTGAAAGTAAATATCAACCACGAGTGACTAATATCTTGATGGAAAACTCAAAACTATGCAATACTAGGAAAAGAAATGCATGGTTGGAAATACTAGCAATGTTCATGTCCGTTGCAACGAATCATAATTAGAATAATACTTATTCACAATCTTGGTACAAAACACCCTAATTTTGATATACATATGTCACTAGAGATATATTATGTTTCAATTAGAATATATTCCTTGGGCTGTTTTGCTGAGGTCAGGGAGGGATGTGGTTGGTTTTAAGATACTAATTATGGGTTTTTCTGCAAATTGGTAGACAAGTGGGATGTTAGTGAGAAAAAGGCAACAACTTACGTCACAATCATTAGATGTAGATCTAATGGTCAGAAACGACGGATGGCAGACACACCAGCATCACCAACTTAGTCTTGTGTAGGAGTACTAGCAAGATCCGTGCATTGCAAGGAACATAAAGATGCATTTTTTTATAAAACACTTGTTGTGATTGACCCTTGCGGGAGTAATCCCATGTGTTAAAACTAATGATATCTCGAGAAATATGAGATAAGGTGAAGAGGAGTGGGGTGTGGTGGTGGCTGGTGGTCGAACTGAGCGGAGGCATGGGGATTGACTATGCTGGCAGCGGCCACCAGACCAGTTTGTTCTAGAGGCTTCCTTTCTTAATTGCTCAACAATGAGGTTTGTTGGAGATAAGGATGAACGAGAGAAGGCCTTGTCTGAAAATGTGGAGAGGGGTGAGGGTATCTTTTAGTTTAATTTCCATCCATCAGATATAGATCAGACGGTCTATATTGCAAGATGGCACACGTACCATCATCACCAACTCGGTATTTATAAGAGAAGAAATATAAGTATGGAGATACAAATGTATTATCGATACTTGCTTCCGTAAACTAGCATCTACATTCTATTCAACGCCTTGACAAGTGGGGCCTTAGCACAATGACTTCTCGACTGTGTAAAACGAAGATTTTCCCGTCGCCGACAAGGAGGGGGTGACGGCAGCGCACTTTTTGGCTTGTTCTAGTCCTAGTAGTCATACTAGGTGGTCTAAGCACGTGTAGATTTTTTTTTCATGTCTCGTGTTCGCCATACCGCCACTACTGTTCATGAATAGATGGTAAGTTATTCACGGGGAAACCCTTGTTGAGCGTGTTTGCGAGAGAGAGAGTGTGTGCGTGTGTGATATATTAGAGACTGAGGCAATGATAACAGATTCTTTGTGTCTATGTGTCTAGAGGATAGAGAGAGACATGTACATGGGGCTTTGTGTTGTGTAACATGGAGACACATATACATAATTAGAGAGTGAGTTTGTGAGATACACATGCAGACATGAGGAGAGATGAGGATCCAGGTAAATGGGTGTTTGTGCGTGTGTGTGTGTGTTTGTGCACGCGTTTGTGTGTGAGAGGGAGAGAGTGTATGTGGAGTAGAGAGACCACTTATGATGTAAACCTAGTATAAGGGAAGGGGGAATGGTGTGACATGTGTAGTAGCGAGATAGCACGGGTGCGGGCGGGGGGAGCAGACTATTTGGAAGAGACATCGAGTGTGTGTGGGGGAGAGGGGTGTGAGAGCGAGAGAAAGAGAGAGCTAGCGCCGGAGAGAGAGAGAGGAAGAGAGGGGGTGAGAGGGGTCGTTTGTGTCCATAAATGGCGTATAGATAGGGAGACAATGTTGATGTTGTCCAAAATTGGCCTATGAATGGAGACGCAAGGGAAGCGAGTCATCGTGTGTGTGATAGGGACTTCATGAGAGAGCTAGAATAGATGGTGTAGAGAACAATGTGCGAAATCGAGAATGATTATACATTAGGGAGCTATGCAAAGAGTCACGACATATATGTATACAGGGAAGGAGCTGGGGCGGGTCCGCATGTGGGAGAGATAGAAAGAGGAGAGTGGTGCACAAGGATACAAAGTGTGCTTGTTTTTAGTGGGGGTGGTGTGTGAGGTGAGTGCGCGAGAACCACATAACTAGGGAGATTGACGTTTGGGGGCAACATTTTGTGTGTATGGGAAATATACACTCTACATGCCCGAGAGACCTAGAGAGTGAGGGAAGAGATGTGTGCATGCCCGAGAGACAAAGTGATAGAGACCTATGTTGGGGTCCGGACTTTACAAGAGGGAGGGGTGTTAATGTGCTTGTGTGTTGGTGTTTGGGGGAGAGAACGACTTCTCTGTGTGTGTGTGTGTGTGTGTGGTGGGGGGGGTTGACTTCAGATAAAGAGTGAGGTGTCTATATTTGAGGGACTTTAGCGTAATTGAGATATTGTGCACTCATGGTTGATCAATTTGTTTCACAGTTTGTACTATGAGATAACGATACTTTTGAACATGCGTGATATACCTTGATGTACCAGAATTACAAACCTAAGATTGGAATTTTGGAATTCGACTCCATCATTAGCTTTTGTAATTCATTTAAACGGAGGTACATTTTTTAAGCCAGGATTTCATGATTTCATATTCATATATCAAACCTAGAGATATACACATACAAGTATGTTCAAACTTTATAATCATCCACTTTATTCATACACATACACATTTTTACTTTTGTCATCATATTTAGGATAAACACATTTGGTATTTCATTTGAATTGGACCGTATGATGGTATTTGCTTGTAGTAGCTCAATGATCCATATTTGAATTGAATGGACAATCTAAGTTTCGAGTTGGAGACATTGATTTTCAAAACTTGCATATTTTTTTGCGTGCAAAACAAACAAATTGTCAGCCATGATATCATAGTCGGCCGTACGAGAGCAGAATACTTATAATTTTAGGCGCCAAAAGCTTTCAAACTTCCCGCTCACATTGAAATATCACGCGCCCGAAAGTTTAGCCCTGCGATATTCCTGTTTTACCCCTGCCACATGAACAGAAAAGGGCTGCTTTGGTAACTCCATTATTTTGCCCTCTTTGCCCCCAACATTCTTCCCCAAAGCCCCTCCCCTTCCCCCCCGACCCCCCCAACTACGGCAAGCCACCGAATCTAGTCCTCCGCCGCAGCGGTGGACCTCACACCCCGTCGGATCTACCTTCCGCACCTTGGAACCCCCAACTGCCAACTCACCACTTCACCGGAGTCGCTTCAGCGACTGGCTTGTCAACCGCTCCATATCTCCTTAACCGCCATCATGGTCCACCACACCGGATCTTCTTAACCGGCGCCCTCGTCCACCACAGCGTAGGCCCTTCGCTGACTCCCTCGCCCGCCCCTTCGCTGGCCCTTGATACAAGCCCTCATCCACCGGAACAGATCCGCCCCACCGAAAGCACTGTACAACACGCCCGCCGAAGCCTTCGTCCACTCCACCGGACCCGCTCCACGGACGCCATATTCAACTCCATCGGCCCTGCTTTACCGACGCCGCAACCTCATCTGGTTATTTCAATTTGTACTCCTTCGGTTTTTCTATTTATCGTGCAACTGTTCACTTACCACAGATGAGCTTTCTTGTATGTCGACAGGCGCCGCAACCATAGCACCGGAGCCGCTTCAGCGACGGGTACAGGCGGCCCAAACTCAACCGCAACACGAGCACCATCGATGATCCTTAGCTATCAAGTATGACAACGATACGCATACGCCGCCGAGAATCAAGTACCATTATCCAACGCCCGGCGCCTACGTTCACTTTCCTAGCATAAGCACCACACCTTTGAATTTCTTCAGGGCATCATTTAGTTTTTCATGAGACGCGTTATTCTGCTTGCACCTGTAGGGCCATACTTCTGGCAGTGAACATGTTACATGTGCTAAATTACATACAAGTGCACATATAGTTAATATGCTTTAGTTTTGTTCTGATGCCACCTGTTGGTTCCATCAGACTGCTTAATGTTCTCTATGCTTAATTACACATCAACAAACTAGCATGTGATTCCGCTGCTTTTTCTTCGTTTTACCCTACATTTTCTGATGCTAGCTATTACATCACTGCTCCGAGCCTCTGTTCATTACTTGTTTGTGTGTTCTTGATCTTCCCAAGTTGCATGACTAATTTGATGCTTCTATTAATTATGGAGCTGCCAACCCCATCAAGCAAAATATTTGTTCTTTTGGGGCTGGCACCTCGAACAACCATCAAAATAGAGTGAAGCAGATATGCTCCCTTCGATTCTATTTACTCTGCGCATAACTCTTGACCCGCATACCAAGGAGGGCACTGGATTAATTTTTCTGGACTAATTTGCCAATTAATTAGGGCAGAGGCGGATGGGGTGGGGCACAAAAGGAAACCAGTGCTAGGAATCGGCAATGCGCAGACTAATACGAGAAAACTGAGAAAAAGTTATACGCAAAGTAAAAAGAGTCGGAGGGAGTATTGTCGTGTATGCACACACCCTTCTTTCAATAGTTTCGATGAACCATTGATGATCAATTCAGACGAGTGCATGCGATTAAAACTAATTTTACCTAAATAGATGGTGCGGAATAAACTACAACAACTAGATTTGCATCCACGGGATGCTGAAGATATCTTCAAAGAACATTGCAACAGCAGCTAGTCTTCACAACAACATATGGTAAGCCAGTGTGTTTTAGTACATGTGAAATGTAATGCGGGTGGGCTGCTTTCTTGGCTTGTGCCCTCAACGTGTAATCCTACCAAATTACAAATAGTTCAGTTGTCTGCTTTGCTGTATTGCTTGATTCAAATGCTTATTTGTTGTTACGCTATACCTGAGTTGGCCAATATGTCAGTAGTGCCTGCTGTACTATCGTAAAGAAATGCATGCCTATTTCATTTGAGTCCTTAACTTTTCCTCTCAACTTCATCACAAGACTGTCTTTGTAGTTTATATGAGGCCACACTGTTAAGTGCTTTCTCAGAATATTTCAACTGCTTAGATGCCTTGGCAACTTAAATATAGCGGTTGTACACTCCCTTTCAACTAGGGATGTCAACTGGGTCCGGTTTAATCCCGATTAAAGTCCACTAGTGGTATGATAGTTTAAAAGAGTTTTTGTTTTTTTGAGGAAAATGAACTAGGGAGGTAGCAAAAACTAGCTAGATGGGACTGGCGGATTTCGTTTATTTTCCACTTACATCCCTAGTTTCATCTTACCATTTTAATTTCTTTTCAGCTGATGCTGCTTTGAACCATTTAAATATTGTTTGCCATGCTCGGCAATAATTCGTCCGTCGTTTACCATGTAAGCTTACTGCCTGGATCATACGATAACTATCTCTTACTGATGTCCAGCAGAAACCTTTCAGGATGCCGTTCACACTAGGACACAATGTAGAACCCCAGAATCTATTTGTGGAAGCAGTGCGCCATCCATGTTACCAGATGGTAGCAGTTCAGAGGCAACACCGCCGGTGAGCAGTCTGAGCTCATATATTATAGTGCTTGAGGCTCTACTAGAGGCAGAAAGAGATGGTGTGGCTGCCATGAATGAGGTAATATTTATCTTGAGGCTGGAAATTACAGAATTAGTGGCACGCATTATGCAAGCAACCCAAGAATTTGAGGACGTAAGAATGTTGCATTTGAAGACGGAGGAGGTCCTGCTGTTTCTGCTATCTGAAGCCCAAGATAATCCCGGTTTTTCTTTAGATACTAGTTGACATTTTCATTAGATTATTGTACTTGCATGTTGTGTGATGTCTCTGAATGGATTATGTTGCAAGACCCCCTATGTTGTCCATGTGTTGTAATGATTCGAATTTTTTAGGCGAGGTAATCCTCATAACTTGTATGATTGACATAAGGTGAACTGTTTGTCGTGTGAGCATATTGTATTGGATGAAATAACTGTTTGACTCAGAGTGTATCCAACCTAATGAATTCGAAGATCACGGCATTTCTAAATCATAATCATATATAAAGGTGGAATAAATCTTTGTTGTGGTTTTGAAGAAATAAATAACAAAACGTAGAATTATCTGTGGATATTCGTAATCGAATACAAATTGGATTTGAATTTAGTTTGCCAGGTCCCAGGGCAAATGTGAATGCTAATTCTCCCAAGTTTTGAATGAAGCGGCTAAACACCCACTATAATTTGTGGGCTGCTCAAAGCAAGTGTTTGCGAGATGGAAATTACTGTCTACCCCTGACACTTGACATCCTTATCGATAGGATTTACACTGCTGTCGATAGGGGTAGACTAGTAACTTCAACCAGACGTGACACGACGGCCTCTGAGCCCATTTAGACACGGTGTGCGCCAAACGTGGGCGGCAAAACACATTTGATTCAAGCTCGTCTGAAAGACATGTGTCTCTTCCTCCATTTCCCCATTCATACACGGTGGGCGGCAAAACAAACTCTCCTCGTCCCAAATCGATGTAGGCTTATATTTTAAATAGGGACAGATGTGTAACTTCCATCAGACATGACACAACCGCCCTACCTGTCAGCCCCGTTCATACACCATGGGCGCCAACCGTGGGCGGCAAAACACCCTCTCCTCGCCTGAAATCGATGTAGGCTAATATTTTAAATAGGGGCAGATGTGTAACTTCCATCAGACGTGACACAACCGCCCTACTTGTCAGTCCCGTTCATACACCATGGGCGCCAACCGTGGGCGGCAAAACACCCTCTCCTCGCCCGAAATAGTTACCGGCAAATATTTGGGAGATGTGAGATTACCGTCCTATCCCCAACCGACGCGATGTCCGAAATTTTAAACGGGGGATACGTTCGTAACTTTCCCCCATTTCAGAGAAGCGCATCCCAAAGTTTGAGATCCCCCTCCCCTCCATTTCCCCATTCATACACCGTCGGCGGCACGACAACCTCCGTACTGTGGCCAGCCTCCTTCGTTCGTCACCCCATCCTCCACCTTGCTAGAGCTGCTACCCCTACCCCGTTGTCCACTGCAAGAGATGGACGTCTCTCATCCATGGCGCTGGACCAACATCCTTTCATTGCCTTCTCTCGCTTCATCGGTGCCGTCGTCCACCTTGCCGTTGCCGCTCCTATGACCGCCTCATCCACGACAACAGGATATATCCCCCGACCCGGCCGTCTGCCGTCTAAAGTCTTCTTCCCCGCCGCCGACAGCCATCGCACCCGCAGCACCCTCAACGTATCAGCATAGGCCTACACAGCATCGCAAGAGAGGTGGTACTCTTCAATATTGATCTCACCCAGAAAATAGATCATAATTTGTTTACTGTACTTTTCTTGTCCGTACCAAATCGTAGTGGCTAGTTGAAAGCAAAGATTGGTTGCGAAGTAGCTTTGTCCGGTTTGCACCTTCAGATCCGCCATGGCACGGGCACTATACTCGTAAAGCTTATGGTTTCCCCCCTTCATATTCACTACCATCATCGTAGGTGCTTCGTGTCGTGCTAGCACTGCTCCTCAAGACCTCAACCCAAAGCTTACGTGTTAAACTACGAATCTGATATGATACTCATATCACTAAAACAGAGAACGTTTAATTGGTCACCTAATGTTCCTATATTCGTTTCGAAAAGCATGTGCGCCACCCACTGGTCCAGCTAGTTCCACTTTCCTGATTTTTCTCTTGATGCTTAGGGTTTTCCCCTTTTATCTACTCTACTATGATCTGCGTAGGTGCTTTCTGTCATACTAGCATTACTCCACCCTTCAAGCTAAACAACACAACACCCAGAATTCGAAAGCTTAGTTGTTCAAATATGATTGTGATATGATACTGATATTAGTTAACTGACACATTTAATTGGTTAGCTAAAGGTCCCACTTGAGTTTCCAAATGCATGTCGCGACATATAGAGAGATAGCATAATTGCATTTCTTTGTCACTTGTTGACCGTACTTTCTTGTCCATACCAAATATTAGTTGTTATTTCAAAGCAAACATCATTTGGTAACTACCCTTTGCGCGGTTTGAAGCTTCAGATCTGCTATCCCACTGCCACGATCAACACTATACTCATCATGCTTATGTTTTCCCCATTTTATGATGACCACAATCAGCCTACGTGGTTCGTGTCATAATAGCACTGCTCCACCCATCGAGCTAAACAACCTTAGTTGTACAAATTCATATATGATATTATTGCTGATATTATTAAAACTAAGAGATGGTTAATTGGTTAGCTAAATGTTCCTACTTTAGTTTCGAAATGCATGTGAGACACATATGGAGAGACTGGAAAGAATAGTATTTCTCTGTGCGCTCTGGTTCATCATGGGTGTCCAACCGACATTGTATTAAAATACTTGTAATATCTTCAATCTGCTTGCTCTTCCGCTCTTCTTTAAGATGATACTTTTCTCTTGCGGTCGACTGGTCAGGTCGATTTGTTCTCCCTTAGTATATTTTGAATCTGTCAGGTCAGGTCGACTTGTTCTTCTTTACTATATGTTGAAGCTATCATCTGCGAAGAGTCATCACTTCTGGAGCTCTCATATTTTGAGTAGTAGGCCACATTATATTAATGCACACAACAAATTACAGCATGCATGGCATCTTTTAAAAGAATTGTAGAGATAGCACAAAGGGGTTTATAGGGAGGCAGTATTGGATTAGAATCACTTCTGCATTACAAAGAAAATCTCACCTGTTTTTATGTTTTCATGCATGTCAGTTATTGAAAATTATCAAAATGAATATGAGAATGGGCGCACGAGAGGAATATTGCGGAATGATCCACTGCCTAACAAACTTGGCATGGTGGAGGATGGCCTATCTTATTTACCCATCAAGGTGCTTGCTCTAACTTTGCAAAGTTGTATTGGTTGCACATATTTTGCTTCTGACCTCTTGCATTACTTCTACTTTGTTACACCATCTACTTAGTTTAATCATCATATATGAGTATATGCCATACCTATCATTTTCTGTACCTATTCCATGTGTCGTCACACTATTTTTTTCGAGTCAAATGTTGTTCTTTCGTAATAGGTGTCCAAAAGGAAGAGGGTGAGTGCAGGTCATCAAGGAGTACAAACTAGGTATTTGGAAAAGGTAGTGATACCTGTTAAATCAGACAGATCAGCAGCCACAGAAAACACAGGCCCAACTGTACCATACTTTGCCCCTACTCCAGTGGCCAAACCCCTATTAGAACTGCTGGGAGCCCAGCGTCAGGTACTGTCTATGATATCAATTCAAAATTTGAACTCTTAAATTTATGTTTGTGCCTTACGTTCTCTGTTGTAGGAAAACTAATTTCAGATGAATCTCCTTGCTCAAAGGATCATACGATCTCAAAATAATGATGGGCTCTGCATTGCTCTTGTTAGTACCTCTCTCCCTTTTGCCTGGTAACGCTGTACTTAATTAATTACTATTTGATTATCTATCATCAGTCTGCACCTGAGCTTCATTATCCTTTGTTTCTTCCAATATTATTTGATCTATATTTACTCTTTGCAAAATGTAGAATAATGGCAACGCTTATAAAGAATTTTCTTTGGGGAATTTATTGAATTATCCTTCCATCAACATGGAGAAGGGCTTTGTCCAGCCCGTGTTAACATGTAATGTAAGTTCATCCTTCTCAAGCCTTCAAACATTGTTCTAGTATAGACTTGGATAGGCATCATTTCCTCCACTATTGTTTGCTTTGCTGTTTACATCTTATTGGATGTTTGCAACAACTACCAGTTTCAAATTGTAGTTGTAAAAACATGTTCCTTATGTAGAATAGATCCATTTATTTGCTTATATAATTGTGAAACCTGTTGTGTGTCTCCTTGTTTCTCTTTCAGACTCGTATCTCTTACGCCAGACAGAACTTTAGGGAAGATAGTGAGCCAAACCATCTTGAGGACAGCGAGATGACCCCAAGGTCCTGTCATGATGAAGACAGTGAGTTGAAGCTACTCAACAGCAGGTGTGAGACAACCTCGGTGTAGTCGCTGCTCAATCAGTTCGACTTCTTCAGTCTCGACTTAAAGCAGAAAGGCTTGCTTCAGCTCAGCTCTGACTTGAAGTCAAAGATGCAATGAAGATGTCAGAGGACTACCGTGCGCACCATCATGCCTTAAATCTAGTGTTGATGCATCTATCGTTGACACAAGTGAGGTCTACTCAGCTTCTTCAGCATTTGGGGGGGGGGACCTGGCCAGGCCTAGTGCCTTCTGAAGTGCTCTCAGTTTTGTATATTCTTTTGTTGGCACGTTTATCTGCACTGGTGGCGAACTTTGATGCCCAGTGGATGTAATATGTGTGATAACCGTGATAGCCTAGCGTAAGTTGCTTGCTTATTTATTTCCTTGTTGTCTTGTTTATTTGTTTGCTTCTAGTCATTGCAGTTCTTTTTCCGCGGCTTGCTAGTGTTGCAATAACCTATTTTTTAAAACTAGGCCACAATAACCATGGGCTAATATTTACTGTAGTGACACTAGGCCTCCTACGGGCCGTAGAACAGTGGGCCTTCTATGGGCCGTAGAAACAGTGGGACTTCTACGGGCCGTAGAAACAATGGGCCTTATACAGGCAGTATGATCGATGGCCAAACATGGGCCAATTACAGGCCGCATTATGGCCGTAAACGGGCTAGAGTTGGAATCGTCCGTTCATGGGCCGAGCATAACGAGCCATCGTTAATAGGCCGTATTTGATGACGCTATGAAAACGGCTCAACATATTAACGGACCACAAACGGGCCGACTGTAACCACGGGCTGAATTTGGCCCACAAGCAAAAAATGACAGCAATGGGCCATAAGTAAACGAATGCTGTAAATGAGCCCAAGAATAAATGGGCTCTCAGAAGGTCGAAAGATAACATGGGCTGGAAACGGCCCAACGGAATAACGGGCCATTAATGGGTATAAAGTGATACACTGTTCATTACGGGCCAGTTTCACCACGGGCCATTAATGGGTGTAAAGTGATACACTGTTCATTACGAGCCAGTTTCACCACGGGCCGTTAATAGGCCAAGAGTTACATAGGGCCTCATATGGGCCGAAAGACGTCATGGGCCATACATGGGCCAGAAGTGAAAATGGGCCGGAATCATATTGGGTGGCCCAGATGACGCTACTCGGCCTAATTCGGATTGGGCGTAACGGGCCTTGAGTTAGCGGGCTGTAAATGGGCTATATGCGAACAGGCCGTTAACAGGCTTTACATGGGCCGGCCCACCACCTTTTGACAAAGTCAAACGGGCCGGCCTTTTCACAAGAATGGGCCTCTGTTGGGCCGTGCCATGTTTTGACATATCATAGGCGCTTATCTGACCCACTGACGAGCTGACATGTGTTTCGTCCGGCCAATAAGAATTTTACACGTGGAAATTTCCCATTGGTCGGGGCTGTTAACGGGTTATCGGATCCAAAACCCGACCCGATAGCTTAATGGCGTTCCATTATGGTGGATGCCACGTGTCGGTCACCCTTGACGGAAGCACTTCTGTGACGCGCGATTTATCGTCATGGAACTGGACACTTCCGTGATAATAATTTTGGTAATGTCATGGAACACTTCTACGACAGCACAGGTATGACTATCTTGATTCTGTCATAAATTTGTCATGGATGTACATGCATGACAAAAAAGAGACCTACTATGACAAACACGTATCATCACGGAAGTGTATTTTTTTTGTAGTGCTTGCTGGAAACAATTATTCTGTTTGGGCATTAAAGCGCCTTTGTAATAGTCTAGTTCAAAATACTTGGCCTACCATGCCATCGCGCATATTTATTTTGCCTGATACTGTGAATCCGCTATGTTTTAGGATATATTATGTTCATAATCCATAGTAGTGTTATTCAAACTGTTCCTGCATACAAGAAGTTGAAAGTGTCCTGGCGGTTTACCGCAGGATGGGTCATGATGCCCAAATATATAGCCGGGTTTTATAACCAAGGCTGTACTTTGAAAATAATCAAAGATGAAGGAAATGATACCTGTGATATTGAATCATACTGTTGGTTGACCAACTTTTTGTATATTAAGGGTGATAACCCCAATCTTGAGTATTGATAACTCCTTCCATGTTTTGCTGGTTTATGATAAAACCGTAAATGTTATAATAAACACCGGTTTATATATAATGCTGGTGACTTGTAGTCGAAACTAGACCGGGTCAATAAACATCAGATTATAACTGATCATGTACTTGCAACTTATCGTTGAAAGCCAACTTGGGTCAATAGACGCCGGTTTATCATAAGATATTATGAATCTCACCAAGGGAGAAAAAACATGGCAAATAAAAACATAAAAAGAATATGCAAGGCTTTTCATGGGCTGCCAGGCCCAAAATCGAGGCTTTTCATGGCCTACCAGGCCACTGAGTTAAACCATTTTTCGAAGCCTTTTAAGATGGACCTCACATTAACCAATCGTCGTTTTAACTTTGAAAAGTTCAGGGTCTATGAGATTGACTTGTCAAACATTCAGCGGGTCATACCAAGATTACCTGGACGGAGTGGCTTACTTAAAAAGGTAGGATAACCCGGGGTTTTAGGTGAAAACACCTGGCTTCCAAGCCTGGCTTGATAGCCTATTACAAGGGTGTAGAGTTCTTTGTTCTTTGAGAAGCAAAGAGCCCCTAAGCAATATTTTGAGTTGTGCTCAGTGGGTGCCTATGTTTGAGTTGTGCTTTCGCAACACTCTAATTAGCCCCACGTGATTTCCTTTGGGCCTTAAGTCGATCAAGAGGTATATCTATGGTTCAAATACAACCAAGCACCCAAGTGATTTCCTTGGTGGCCTTATGCCGATCAAGAGGTGTAGCTACGATTCGAATATGACCAAGCCCCCAAGTGACTTTATATATATATGGCTTTATAAGCCGGATCAATTGGAAATAGAACTCTGCTTTATAAATAGAAGCCCCTATGTAACCACACATGATGTAATAAAAACAACAGAGACCCCGCTTTAGCCGAGGCTCCGGTTTATTATATTGATCATAATATATACATTGTCATAAGTATGTACATAAGAAGAGCCTGTGGCTCAAGTATAGTAAGGCCGAAGATGAGCTATATTCCATGGCCGTTGGGTCTCCTCGTCCGATTTACGTGAGTCTTTGTGCTCTCGGACATCGGTAAGGTAGTATGATCCGTTGCACATATTTTTGCTGACCACAAAAGGTCCTTCCCAAGGTGGGGACAACTTGTGCATATAAGTCTGATCCTGGATGAGCCGGAGCACCAGATCGCCTTCTTGAAAAGTTATGGTTTTAACCCGACGGCTATGATAACGACGCAGGTCTTGCTGGTAAATCGCCGAACTTGCCGCTACAATATCACGCTACTCATCTAACAGGTCCAGTGAATCCTGACGTGCTTTCTCATTATCAGCTTCAACATAAGCTGCCACACGGGGCAAGTCATGACAGATGTCACTAGGGAGAACTGCCTCTGCTCCGTAAACCATGAAGAAAGGTGTGTAACCCATAGATCTGTTCGATGTGGTATTGATACTCCATAACACATAAGGTAACTCCTCCACCCAACGACCCGACATCCGCTTTAAAGGAACCATAAGTCGGGGCCTGATGCCTCTCAAAATCTCTTGATTGGCTCTCTCTGCTTGAACATAAGATTGGGGGTGATCCACTGATGACACGTCAAGCCGGATGTGCTCACGTTGACTAAATTCTTCCATAGCACCCTTGGATAGATTAGTACCATTATCGGCTATGATGCTGTGTGGAAAACCAAAATGGAAGATCACCTTTTTGATGAATTAAACCTCTGTAGCTGCATCACAGTTACTGACTGGCTCTGCCTCTACCCACTTAGTGAACTTATCAACCGCCACTAGTAGGTGGGTCTTCTTGTCTTTGGACCGCTTAAAGGGCCCAACCATATCCAGCCCCCAAGTTGCAAACGGCCAAGTGATTGGAATCATCCTTAATTCTTGAGCCGAAACATGAGCGCGGCGTGCAAATTTCTGACAACCATCACACCTCTTTACCAAATCCTCAGCATCAACATGAGCCGTCAACCAATAGAAGTCGTGATGAAAAGCCTTAGCTACCAAAGATTTTGAACCGGCGTGGTGACCACAATCTCCTTCGTGGATCTCACGCAAAATCTCACAGCCTTCTTGAGGAGACACACAACACTGAAACGCCCCTGTTACACTACAATGATGTAACTCCCCATTGATAATGGTCATTGACTTGGATCGCCGGATTATCTGCTTGGCCACGGCTTCGTCCTCCAGTAACTCGCCCCGGTTCATATATGCCAGGTATGGGACTGTCCAATCGGGATAACATGAAGAGCTGCCACCAATTGAGCCTCCGGGTCAGGAACAGCCAAATCCTCCTCTGTAGGTATCTTGACCGACGGATTATGTAGCACATCCAGAAAGAAATTGGGTGGCACCGGATTACGTTGAGAGCCCAAGAGACTTAAAGCGTCCGCCGCTTCATTCTTTCATCGTTCTATATGGTCAACCTGATAACCCTTGAAATAACCAGCTATTATGTCCACCTCTCGTCGATACGCCGCCATGAGTGGATCATTGGAATCCCAAGTGCCAGACACCTATTGAGCTACCAGGTCTGAGTCACCAAAGTACTTAACCCGGCTTAAATTCATCTCTTTAGCCATTTGAAGACCATGGAGCAAGGCCTTATATTCAGCTGCATTGTTAGTGCAAGGGAACATTAAACGGAGAACATAACAAAACTTATCAGCTCGTGGGGAAGTTAACACGACTCCAGCCCCCGACCCTCCAATTGCCTGGACCCATCAAAATGAATAGTCCAATAATTGTTATCCGACTTTTGTTTCGGTGCCTGCAACTCTGTCCAGTCATTGATAAATCCACAAGTGCTTGGGACTTGATTATTGTGCGAGGCATATATTTTAACCCATGAGGTCCAAGCTCAATGGCCCATTTGGCAACCCGGCCAGTTGCTTCCCTATTTTGAATGATATCCCCCAAGGGGGCGGAACTGACCACAGTGATAGGATGACCCTGAAAGTACTGCTTGAGTTTCCCGCTTGCCATAACACTCCATACACCAGTTTCTGCCAATGTGGGTACCTCTGCTTGGACTCAATAAGCACCTCACTGATATAATAAACCGGCTAGTGAACCAGATACTCCTTTCCGGCCTCCTTGCGCTCCACAACAATAGCCACACTAACAGCCCGGGCATTAGTAGCCACATATAACAACAAGGGCTCTTTATCAACAGGAGCAGCAAGGATAGGCGGCTCAGCTAGCTGCCACTTTAAACTCTCAAAGGCTTCATTGGTAGCCTCACTCCAGAGGAAGTCATCCGTCTTCTTCAGCATCTGGTACAAAGGGATGGCCTTCTCCCCAAGGCGACTGATAAACCGGCTTAAGGCTACAATCCGGCCTACCAAGCGTTGAACGTCATTGACACACTTTGGCTTGGCTAGCGAAGTAATAGATTTGATCTTCTTTGGATTAGCTTCAATGCCCCTGTTAGATACCAGAAAACCCAAGAGCTTGCCTGCCGGTACACCAAAGACACATTTGGCAGGATTAAGCATCATCTTATAAACCCAGAGGTTATCAAAAGTCTCCTTCAAGTCATCTATCAATGTTTCCTCCTTTTTGGACTTCACCACAATATCATCCACATAAGCATGAACATTGCACCCAATCTGATTATGAAGACAATTCTGTACACAACGCTGATAAGTCGCCTGGGCACTCTTGAGCCCAAAAGGCATAGATACATAGTAGAAGGCTCCAAAGGGAGTTATAAAATCTGTCTTTTCCTGGTCCTTAACTGCCATTTTGATCTGATGATAACGAGAATAAGCATCCTGAAAACACAAACGGTCACAACTCGCCGTAGCATCAATGATTTGATCAATACGAGGGAGAGCAAAGGGATTAGCTGGACATGCCTTATTCAAATCTTTGTAGTCCACACACATACGCCAAGTGTCGTTCTTCTTCAGTACCAGCACCGGATTAGCTAGCCACTCAGGGTGAAAGACCTCCATAATAAAACCTGCTGCCAAAAGCCGGGCTACCTCCTCACCATAGCCTTGCGCCTTTCTTCATTGAAGCGGCGGAGAAACTGCCTGACCGGTTTAAACTTAGGATCTATATTCAGAGTGTGCTCAGCGAGTTCCCTCGGTACACCTGGCATATCAGAAGGTTTCAATGCAAAGATGTCCCGGTTCTCATAGATGAACCCGATGAGCATGCTCTAGGTTAGCGCTAATGCTGAACTGCCTGGATGAATTGCCAGGAGCAAAGTCAACCAGCTTAGTCTCCTCGGCTGATTTAAACTTCAAAGCCGGATCATGCTCTGTAGTTAGCCTTTTCAAAGAAGTCATATCTTCCGGATCAACATTGTCTTTGTAAAACTTCAACTCCTCTGTTGCACAAACTGACTCAGCGTAGGACGCATCACCTTCTTCACATTCCAAAGCAATCTTCCGGCTCCCATGCACTGTGATGGTCCCCTTATGACCCAGCATCTTAAGCTGCAGATAAACATAACAGGGCCTTGCCATGAACTTAGCATAAGCCGGCCGTCCAAACAGGGCATGATATGGGCTCTTGATTTTCACCACTTCAAAAGTCAATGTTTCTGACCTTAAATAATGATCACCTCCAAAAGCAACCTCTAGAGCTATCTTACCAACTGGGTATGCCGATTTACCAGGCACCACACCATGAAAAAGGTGTTCGACGGTTTAAGATTTTTATCTGTCAACCCCATGTGACGGAAGGTTTCATAATAAAGGATATTGATACTGCTCCCTCCATCCATGAGTACCTTGGTGAACTTGTACCCCCCAACCTGAGGTGCCACCACTAATGCCAGGTGACCCGAATTATCAACCTGGGGTGGATGATCCTCTCGACTCCACAAAATGGGTTGTTCAGACCAGCACAGATAACGGGGCACTACCGGTTCAACGGAGTTTACTACCCTTTTATGAAGCTTCAGATCGCGCTTACACAAACTAGTGGTGAAGACATGGTACTACCCACTATGCAACTGCTTCGGATTACTCTGATAACCTAATTGTTGCTGCTACTGACTCCCCTGATGATTATAACCTCCCTGGTTGCCCTGACTGCCTTGATTGCCATGTACGGTTTGGTTGCCTTGGAATCCTCAACTGGAGCTGCCTCCACCATAACCCGGCCCATGAGAACCGCCTCCTGAACCGCCGGGTGGTCCATGGTCGTATTGGAACAGATTCGAATTTTTAAACTCCCGCATGATAAAGCAATCCTTCCAAAGGTGCGTAGCTGGCCTTTCTCATGACCCGTGCTTTGGGCAAGCCTGGTTTAACAGGTGCTCAAGATTGGGACCTGATCCTCCTCCCCGCTTGGGCGGTTTACCCTTACGACGATGACCATTATCCTGGGTGTTGGTGTTAGCCACAAAGTCCAAGCTATTATCCGCCTTGCGCTTACCGTTGTTCCCATGACCCGCCGGGTTATGCTACTGCCCCTCGGCACTGCCATTCTTCTTTCCCTTCCCCGGTTTTTCATCCTCAGACTCACTTTTCTTTTGGATAACTAGTATTTGAAACAAGTTTTATTAAAATCAGTTTTAAGAGTATTTTTAGGAAAACCAATTTTAAGTTGTTGTTTTATTAAAACTGGTTTATAGAATACTTTGTTTGGCGTCTCTTTTGGGTCATCCTCAACTTTGAGAAATATTCCAAACGGTTCACATGACAGGCAACAGGGGAGGCACCGCGCCCAGCACGGCGACCACGGCACAGTTTGTGCTGCTCCGACGGGCCTTTCACGGACATGGAGCTGGGCGCTCGACCACGTCATGTTCCATAAAATTGCTCGCCGTTGTTGGGCGCGCTGCGCCCGGCCACGGTGAGCTGGGGCGCCATGTACGCCACTGAGCTGCACCATCGTGGCCTTGAGCGCCGAGGAGATGGAGGTAATGATGGAGACACACAATGTGTTGCGTGGGAAGGTGCTACGCGCGGTCGACGTGACGGAAGCCGCGCTGTTCCTCGCGTCTGACCAGGCCGGGACGCCGGCTTTGCCGGCAGCCACAACGTCGTCTTCGGTGGTGCCACCACTGCCATCAACCCCACCGTGCTATAATCTATCGGCCTGCGAGGCTGTGATGTGATTCCATATATGTGTGTGTCGCACGCCGGTCGTTTCATTAGCTAACCTGCGCGGCGCAAAAGACCGCGCTGGAGGCCGACTGCGGCGAGGTAGGTGCTATCCAGGCTGAACGGTGTGAGCACGGGGCAGAGATCGAGTAGCTGCTCCTTGAGGAGGTCAAACCGCGGCCTTCCCCAGCTGCTGCTTCACTAACGGTAAGAATGGTGGGCTCACCGGCGGCACCAACATGCGGGATTTGCACTACATCGTCGATGGTCGAGGGAGCAGCAGCCGGGGCACTCACACCAGCACCTTCAATCGGCTGACCATGCTGTACTGGACGCTGCACGCCGGTGTTTCCAGGAAAGCCGTAGCGGTGCTGAGCACGCCCACGGTCATAGGAGAAACGCCGACGGTCGTCCTCACCGACGAGCAGCAGCCACAACACCTGAGACAGGCCTTTCCTTGCCATATTAGTAGACATACTCAGCGCTACCCACTCGGCGTAGGATTCATGGAAGCTAGAGTCTGCGACTGAAACGAACGATAAACTAAACTGGTTTGTAGAAAAACGACGATTAGTCGTTTTTCCAAATACTCATTTTTCTGGTTTATGGGAAACCAAGTTTTCCTTATCCCGAGATTTGGTGGACCAACCAAACATAGTTTTAGGTGGTTAGAATCCTAAACGTGATTAGTGGAAACATGTTTGGTATAAATCCCTTATCCAAACAACCCCTCAGGGTCCTTGGTACAATCCGAATCGGCATACTTACCAAAGAGCTTCCATAAGCGTTGCCATGTCATTGCAGTGGTGCTTGAGCCTTCCCAACTTCAGTTTCGAAGGCGTAAACTGGCAATTGCCTTCCAACGTCAAGACTGCCGTATCAGCATTGATGCGGTCTAATGAATGCAAAATAGATGAGACTCGCTTTACCCAATGGGTTGTCGACTCCCCCTCCACTTGAACACATGCGGCTAAGTCCACGATTGACATGGGCTGCTTGCACGTATCTTTGCAATTCCGGATAAACCGGCTTTTTAACTCAGCCCATGATCCAAAGGAGTTAGCTGGTAAACTTTTCAGCCAGGTACGATACGTTCCTTCTAACATCATGGTGAAGTACTTAACACATGCAGCGTCATCCACGTCCAGCATCTCCATCGCCATCTCATAGCTCTCGACCCAGGATTCGGGGGGTAAATCGGCAGTGTAATTGGGAACCTTACGAGGACCCTTGAAATCCTTGGACAGCTGCACATTACGTAAGGCTGGGGTGAGACACAGCACCCCCAAAGAACTAAAAACCACACATGGTTCCACTGAAGTGGTCGAACGAACCGGAGTAAGCTAACGAGCCGCGTATTGCGCTGCTAGCTCGGCTTCTCGACGTCCTAGGCATTAGCACTGCCACCCACCGGGTTATGCCCTCGCGGTGGGTTACGGTTTCACGTGCTACTTGATACAGTCGGTTCATCAATATGCCTGCGGTAGCTCCGACTTGGGCAGGGGGTGGAATGAATCCTCTCGCGACTGTATGAATAAGCCTGCTGTTTGGTTAAAGCTATCTGCAGGAGCTCCCTAGCCTATCGTGTTTCAACTTCTACTGGAGATTCGCCTTCGATCGGGAGAGCTGCCCATCGTGAAGCGGTAGAAACGATGTTATCCAACAGGTTAGAGTAATGACCCAGAGGCGTTGAGACATGCTGTGACAGGACCGGCGTATCCATCATGCGTGGCTGAACCGGCGTCCCCGTTCCAGGTGCCTCCACCCGGTTTACCACTAGCTGGTTATTGGTTCCTGCCCGTGGTGTATTAAAGAGATTCCTTCCCTCATAAACCGGAGGCAGGTTAGACCGGTGCCTTCTTCTCATGACATCTTTTGATGCGCTCTAATCTAGCATAAGCCGATAAGCATGTGCCTCTAACTCAGCCCGCTCTATGGCCATCCTGGTGTTCTCTGCTGCGAGGTCTACCTTAGCTTGAGCTATCTGATCCTTCACCTTTGTAATTTCTGCGTCATGCTGATCCTGATCCGCCAGATTAACCTCAACTGCCAGCAATGTTGCCAAACTGTCGAATAAATCAGACAAACCATGAATCGGCACTGGCACGGGGCCTCCTGCCCCAACGATGTTGCAGCTGCTGAACCGGAAATCATTGTCGCTGCAGTAGAAGAATGCTACACCGACTGCGTACCAGCCATGAAAATTGCAACTCGGCTTGGCGGATCAGAGAGGTCCAGAATACTGTCGCCATTAGAACCACCACTAATCCGACCATCATGCAGCTGATACAGCGACTCGGTCTCTCCGGTTGAAGACTCGTCATCAGAGTAAACGACGGTTTCACCACAAGATACCGATCTATCCTTAGATTCCGCTCCGTGGATGACTCCCACGAAGGCACTCTTTACGGCAGGCTGAACCCGGGTAGGTCTTGCGCACTGAGCTGTCTTGATGATGTCGGTCCAGATGTCCGGCTCAGGGCCCGGTTTGCCCATCTTGCCAATGAAGACGTGTATTCCGCCAAAGGGGACCTGCTACCCGCACTCAATTGAGCCAGCCTCGGGACCCTAGCCTGCGTCGTCGATGTAGAGCTTGCCGCGACGACTATTGGTCATCCGGCACACAGCGTATCCCTTGAGCCCTTCGAAGCTGCCCTTCAAGAACTCGAAAACATCAAGCGATAACCCCAAAGTGGGCACCAACTGTCGTGGTGTGACGCCCCCGATTAAATCGTACACTAATCATGCACGCAAATGTCTACGATCAAGATCAGAGACTCACGGGAAGATATCACAACACAACTCTAAAACTTAAATAAGTCATACAAGCATCATAATACAAGCCAGGGGCCTCGAGGGCTCGAATACAAGTGCTCGATCATAGACGAGTCAGCGGAAGCAACAATATCTGAGTACAGACATAAGTTAAACAAGTTTGCCTTAAGAAGGCTAGCCCAAACTGGGATACAGATCGAAAGAGGCGCAGGCCTCCTACCTGGGATCCTCCTAACTACTCCTGGTCGTCGTCAGTGGCCTGCACGTAGTAGTAGGCACCTCCAGTGTAGTAGGGATCATCGTCGACGGTGGCGTCTGGCTCCAGGGCTCCAGCATCTGGTTGCGACAACCAGGTAGAAGGGAAAGGGGAAAAGAGGGAGAAAAGCAACCGTGAGTACTCATCCAAAGTACTCGCAAGCAAGGAACTACACTACATATGCATGGGTATATGTGTAAGGAGGCCATATCGGTGGACTGAACTGCAGAATGCCAGAATAAGAGGGGGATAGCTAGTCCTATCGAAGACTACGCTTCTGGCAGCCTCCGTCTCACAGCATGTAGAAGAGAGTAGATTGAAGTCCTCCAAGTAGCATCTCCAAGTAGCATCTCCAAGTATCATCTCCAAGTAGCATCTCCAAGTAGCATCTCCAGGTAGCATCTCATAGCATAAACCTACCCGGCGATCCTCTCCTCGTCGCCCTGTAGAAAAGCGATCACCGGGTTGTCTGTGGAACTTGGAAGGGTGTGTTTTATTAAGTATCCGGTTCTAGTTGTCATAAGGTCAAGGTACAACTCCAAGTCGTCCTGTTACCGAAGATCACGGCTATTCGAATAGATTAACTTCCCTGCAGGGGTGCACCAACTTACCCAACACGCTTGATCCCATTTGGCCGGACACACTTTCCTGGGTCATGCCCGGCCGCGGAAGATCAACACGTCGCAGCCCCACCTAGGCAAAACAGAGAGGCCAGCACGCCGGTCTAAACCTAAGCGCACAGGGGTCTGGGCCCATCGCCCATAGCACACCTGCACGTTGCGAGGGCGGCCGGAAGCAGAACTAGCCCCCTTAATACAAGAGCAGGCTTACGTTCCAATCCGGTGCGCGCCGCTCCGTCGCTAACGTCTGAAGTGCTTCGGCTGATACCACGACGTCGGGATACCCATAACTACTCCCGCGTAGATGGTTAGTGCGTATAAGCTTGTAGCCAACTCAGGTCAAATACCAAGATCTCGTTAAGCGTGTTAAGTATCCGCGCATGCCGAACAGGGCCAGGCCCACCTCTCTCCTAGGTGGTCTCAACCTGCCCTGTCGCTCCGCCACAAAGTAACTGTCGGGGACCGTCGGGAACCCAGGCCCACCTCTACCGGGATGGAGCCACCTGTCCTTTCAGCCCCCAACTCCGAACAGTATCACAGGTAATGTAACAGTGTAAAGTATATAGTATATGCCCGTGATCACCTCCCGAAGTGATCACAGCCCAGTAGTATAGCATGGCAGACGGACAAGAGTGTAGGGTCACTGATGGAACACTAGCATCCTATACTAAGCATTTAGGATTGCAGTTAAGGTATCAATGACTGTAGCAGCAATGACAGGCTATGCATCAGAATAGGATTAACGGAAAGCAGTAACATGCTACACTACTCTAATGCAAGCAGTATAGAGAAGAGTAGGCGATATCTGGTGATCAAAGGGGGGGCTTGCCTGGTTGCTCTGGCAAGAGAGAGGGGTCGTCAACTCCGTAGTCGAACTAGTCAGCAGCAGCGTCGGTCTCGTAGTCTACCGGAGAGAAGAGGGGGAAGAAATAATGAATACAAAGCAAACAAAGCACCACAAAATATATCAAGGCAATATGCGGTGTTCGGTGTGCCCTAACGCGGTAGTAGGTGATACCGGTGAAGGGGGGAAAACCCCCGGGAAAGTATTCCCGGTGTTTCGTGTTTTCGGGCAGAGGAGCCGGAGGGGGAAAGTTGCGGGTTCGATAGGTTAGGGGTGTGTGGCGGACGAACGGACCGCATATCCGGATTCGTCTCGTCGTTCTGAGCAACTTTCATGTTGAAAATATTTTAATCCGAGTTACGGATTAAAAGATATGATTTTCTAAAGATTTTATTAATTTCTGGAATTTAATTAATTATTTAATCCAACATTATCCAGAATAGTAAATGATGACGTCAGCATGACATCAAAGTGATGTCAGCAGTCAACGTTGACCATTGACCTGGTCAACCTGACGTGTGGGTCCCTCTGTCATTGACTAAGATTAACTAAAACAGATTAATTAGTTTAATTAGTGATTAGGTTAATCTAATCAAGATTAATTAACTTAATTAATTACTTAATTAATTAATTAATATTTTAATTATTATTTATTTATTTATTTAATATTTTTTAATTCCTTTTTGATTAAAACGTTTTGGGCTAGGCCCACCTGTCATTGGCACAGGGAGCCATAGCGGGTGTGGGGGGGTTCACGGGCGTCGGGCGCGACCGGCAGGGGCAACCCAACTGGGGCGCCGGCGACCACGGCAGAGCGCCGGAGAAGAGGGGGGCCGGTGGCCTGGGGCGGCCTGGGTGGGCGCGGGTCGGCAGTGAGGGGAGCCGCAGCGAGGGGGCGCGGCACACAGGGGGACGGGGAAGGGCAGCCGCAGCTGCGGTC
>NC_041386.1:55148687-55213005 GCF_002162155.2 Triticum dicoccoides | reverse complement strand
AGGTCGTGGCCCAGTTGGGCCGGTGGCCTGCTGGGCCGGAGCCCCGGGGGGTTTCTCTCCTATATTTTTCTTGTCTTTTGTTTTTCTGTTTTATCTCTTTTCTTTTATTTATGTTCTTCTACGGATTTATATTATTTTAGTTTTATAAAACATAAAAGTTGCACCTAAATTATTATTACTAGTTATACCTCGGTCACAAAAAGGTCTAACCCCCAAATAAAATAGTTTAGTATTTTATAAAATACAAAAGGCATTTATTTAGTTGTTTTAGCTACTGCTTAAATCATTTTAGAGCATTCAAACATTTTATAAAAGGGTGGTTTCTTCACCATAATTACCTATGCTTTATTTGTCACCGTTTGTACTTTTTAGTTCTGACATTTGAAAATTTTACTGGTTTGACTTTATTTTAAATTTGAATTTCGAATCGGTTTTGAACTACGCGTGATTAACAACAGTAATCGAGGTGACGTGGCATCATTTGGTGAGGGTTACTATAGCTTAATTATCCGGGCGTCACACGTGGTTTTGTCATGGCAGATGTCCTAGTGAGAGGACTTTGTCATGGAGCCATCGCGATGGGTTAGCTTAAAGGGGTTAAAGCGGAACAAGGGACGCAAGGAATTATACTAGTTCGGCCCCTTACAATGAAGGTAAAAGCCTACTCCAGTTGTGATGGAATTGCTAGGGTTTCGATGACCAGGGAGCGAATCCGCTTTGCCTGGATCTCGAGTAATTGTTTGTTGTCTGTCCCTAAACCGCCGCCGGGTCGTCCCTTTATATACACAGGATGATACCCGCCAGTTTATAGAATCCTGGCCAGCTCATAAACGTGTCAGGCTTGGTTTCTACCATTTCCTATTCTACAATACAAGTTACATGCTATATGGCGTTTTATGTCTATGGGCCCTAAACTGCCTTTGGGCCCTAGGCCTCCGTGCTAGCTCTCCTTCGTAAAGCGCCATATTCCGTGTCTTCATGGGATTCAGATATAAATAACTCATTACAGGCATAATCTGGCCCCTCCTGGCTGGTTTATAAGCAGTAGTAATATTCCCAAGACAACACGAACCGTCTGACAGGGACATTTTCCCTCACTTGGAAGCCTCCAACTTCAAACCTTCGGAGGCGGTCCTTTTCTTCCCATGGGGAGAAGGGCTATCAGCTTCTTCTCCCCCCTTCGTCTTCAGAAGAGAGAGTTCCGATCTCCCCAGACATAGTGTCCAATGTACCTTTAGAGTGGGAGCCACCCCTGGACTTTTTGCCCTCCTCTTTGTCCTCCTTCGTCGGCACTTGATATGGTGTCGGGGCCAGCATCCTTGTTAACACAGGATCCGCCGAGTCTTCGGGAAGCGGAGCCGAACACCTAATTCGTTCCGCCTTCTTTATCCATCCCTGGTCAAAGATAGGTTTCTCAATATACTAATACGGGATAATCAACTAAGCTGTGTTCAGGAGTCGAGTGCTTACCGAGGTATCCAGATGATTGCAGTCGAGGCCGATGTCCTCGATTGTATCCGGCCACTACTTTCGGGTCCCGAAGAATAACTTCCACATCCCTCTATGTGTTGTGCCGAAGAAGAGCTGAAGGGTCTGTGGTCCTTCCGTACTGAGCTCCCACATGCGAAGAGGCCGTCGCTGGCACGGTAGGACCCGACGGACTATCATTACCCGGATGACGTTGATGAGGCCGGTGTCCTTTTCAAGGAGGCTCCGGATACTGCTTTGTAGCATCTGCACTTCGTCAATCGATCCCCAGTCTAGCCGCTTATTAATGGAGGGCCAGATCGAAATGCAGATGTAGCTGCCCAATTGGTACCATGGGGTTCAGTGATGTAAAACCACTCCCGCTGCAATAGGTTGGAAGTTTCCGTGAAGGAGCCCTTTGGCCAAAGAGTATTGGCGAGCTTGCTCACCATTGCACCGCCACACTCCGCTTGCTCCCCGTCAACTACCTTCGGCTTCACATTAAAGGTCTTGAGCCATAAGCCGAAGTGTGGGGGAATGCGGCGAAAGGCCTCGCACGTGACAATGAATGGCAAGATGTGAAGAAAGGAGTCCAGAGCCAGATCGTGAAAATCTAGCGCGTAATAGAACATGAGACCATGAACGAAGGGGTGGAGAGCGAACCCTAGCCCCCGGAGGAAGTGGGAGATGAATACGACCCTCTCGCCGGATCTGGGTGTAGGAATAACCTGCCCCTTATCCAGGAGCCTGTGGAGGAGTTTAGCAGTCAGGTATCTTGCTGCCCGGAGCTTCGCGATATCCTCCTCTATGACAGAGGAGGCCACCCACCGGCCTTGAAGCCTGGGTCCGTACATGACTGGGAGGCTTGGAGCGATTAAATTGAAACCTAGGTGCTGGAGCTCGAGGTTGGAAAAGTTGAGGAAGAGGTGGGCGTAGAGGAGAACGACGGGTCTGTGCCCCTTTATAAAGGCGATGAATATCAAACGCCTCCTCATGAGCCTTAAAACTTGCCTATTCCCTAGGAATCATGCCAACGGGGCGGTTGGATTACCCACGCCCGTATTGATGAAAATCCCGTAATAGGGGGACCTGATCTCTACTTTGACAGGACGTGCCAATAAAACCGCATCTTGAAACATGGAGCGGGAGACTAAAAAACGGTTTGAAATAAGTATCGGGCAGGGATGTGATGTCACGCTGCAAAAGCTGTCAGTAGATTGGACTCGTGAAATATTATGCTATGTGCGGTTGTGTGTGGTATTTTCTTTGTAGAGCCGTACACATTTTCTGTGTTCGAAAGCTGCTTTGGAGTATTCGGAGGAGGAACCCGCCTTGCAATGCCGAAGACAATGTGCATGCCGGACACATCGTCATTGAAGCCTGGTTCAGGGGCTACTGAGGGAGTCCTAGATTAAGGGGTCCACGGGCGTCCGGACTATGTAACATGGGTCGGACTAATGGGCTATGAAGATACAAGACAAAAGACTTCTCTCCATGTCCGGATGGGACTCTCCTTTGCATGGATGGCAAGCTTGGCGTTCGGATATGTAGATTCCTTCCTTTGTAAACTGACTCTGTACAACCCTAGGCCCCTCCGGTGTCTATATAAACTGGAGGGTTTAGTCCGTAGAGGCAATCACAATCATACATGCTAGACATCTAGGCTTTAGCCATTACAATCTTGTGGTAGGTCAACTCTTGTAGTCCTCATATTCATCAAGATCAATCAGGCAGGAAGTAGGGTATTACCTCCATAAAGAGGGCCCGAACTTGGGTAAACAGCATGTCCCCTGTCAACTGTTACCATCGACCCTAGACGCACAGTTTGGGACCCCCTACCCAAGATCCGCCAGTTTTGATAGCGACAACGGGCCTTCTACCACTTGTTTCCCATGACTTGGCGGTTATACTTTGGCATGGTGGCTTTTCCATTCGCCACGAGAACATCGTCCTCTTCATCATCCAACCCAATTGATTGGTTGGCGCTTGAGGCATCATTCCTCTTCTTGTCGGACTTGAGGTCGGCCACAAGTTGGTTCCACTTCGTCCTGCCATTCAATATGACCCAACAATGGCTAAAAGCAAATGGTTTCTTCTCCACCTCGTGATACAAAGTGGCTGCCATGGCTGTGTAGCAAACAACATATGTATGAGCACAAGAATGCAAACACAAGAAGTATATGCAAATGACGACAAGATGAAGCAATTGAGCTTACGTGAGTTGTGACTGTCCCATCCCACTTTGGGGGCGTTTGGTCACTTGTGAGTAGTAGCCAAGGTACTTGTTCACTTCCCCTTGAATGACACCCAACGATGTTGGAGAGATGCCACATAGCGGGTGGTCACGATAGGATGCGGCTCCACATACTCCTTTTGTTCGTGATACTCCTTAGAAATCTTCGTCCAATAGGTGTTCCCCTTTTGCTCGGTGTCGCATATTGGACCCATCTTTGTGGTCAACCAAGCTTTGACCAACAAGATATCCTCAAATGGACCTCTTGCCTTCGGCGTCTTGGTCTTCTTCTTCTTCTTGCTCAGATTCGGATCAGAAGTTGTCCCTGTTGGAAAAGGTAGCATGCAATTTCAAAAAATTCCTATGCTCACGCAAGATCTATCTAGGATATGCATAGCAACGAGAGGGGGAGACTGTGTCCACGTACCCTCGTAGACCGTAAGAGCAAGCGTTTGACAATGCAATTGATGTAGTCGAACTTTCTTCTCATTCCGACCGATTGAGTATCGAATGTACGGCACCTCCGAGTTCTACACACGTTCAGCTCGGTGAATTCCCTCACCTTCTTGATCTAGCAAGACGCCGAGGTAGTAGATGAGTTCTGTCAGCACGACAATGTGTGGTGACGGTGATGGTGAAGTGATCCTCGCAGGGCTTCGCCTAAGGACCGTGAAAATATGACCAGGGGTGTAAACTGTGGAAGGGGCGCCACACACGGCTAGACAATTGTCTGGTCCGTGCTAGGCCCCCCTCCTAATATATGTAGGTGGGAGGGAGGGAGGAACAACCATAGGAGGCGCCCAAGTAGGAGGAATCCTACTTGGGGTCCTTCCCAAGCAACGCTCCCCTGCCATATATAACCGAGGTGGAAGGAAAGAGGGGGGGGGGAGAGGGAAGGAAGTAGGAATTCTAATCCACACTTTCCTTGCCCTCCCCTCTTTCATTCTCATCCTCATAGGGCTGGCCTCTATAGGGGCACACCAGGGCTGGTGCGTTCCCTCACTTGGCCCATAAGGCCCTCCCTTCCGGTGTCCGAATACCATCGTCATACATATCAATATTTACCTCTCGACCATTTTGAGATTCCTCGTCATGTCCGTGATCTCATCCGGGACTCCGAACAATATCCGGTCACCAAAACACATAACTCATATAATACTACATCGTCATCGAACGTTAAGCATGCGGACCCTACAGGTTCGAGAACTATGTAGACATGACCGAGACACCTCTCGCTCAAAAACCAATAGCGGAACCTAGATGCCCATATGGGCTCCTAAATATTCTATGAAGATCTTTATCGGTCGGACCTTTATGAAAACATGCGTAATTCCCTTTGTCCATCGGTATGTTACTTGCCCGAGATTCGATCGTCAGTATCTTCATACCTAGTTCAATCTCATTACCGACAAGTCTCTTTACTCGTTCCATAATACATCATCCTGCAACTAATTAATTAGTAACTTTGCTTGCAAGGCTTCTTATGATGTGTATTACCAAGAGGGCCCAGAGATACCTCTCCATTACTCGGAGTGACAAATCCTAATCTCAATCTATGCCAACCCAACAAACACCTTCAGAGATAACTGTAGGGCATCTTTATAAGCATCTAGTTTGTGACGTTTGATGGCACACAAGGCATTCCTCCGGTATCAGGGAGTTGCATAATCTCATAGTCGAAGGAATATGTGTTTGGCATGAACAAAGCAATAGCAATAAAACTGAACGATCTATATGCTATGCTAATGGATGAGTCTTGTCCATCACATCATTCTCCTAATGATGTGATCCTGTTCATCAAATGACAACACATGTCTATGGTTAGGAAACTTAACCATCTTTGATTAATGAGCTAGTCTAGTAGAGGCTTACTAGGGACACGATGTTTTCTCTATGTATTGATGACCCACAAGTATAGGGGATCTATCGTAGTCCTTTCGATAAGTTAGAGTGTCGAACCCAATGAGGAGCAGAAGGAAATGACAAGCGGTTTTCAGTAAGGTATTCTCTACAAGCACTGAAATTATCGATAACAGATAGTTTTGTGATAAGGTAATTTGTAACGGGTACCAAGTAATAAAAGTAAACAAGGTGGCCCAATCCTTTTTGTAGCAAATGACAAGCCTGGACAAACTCTTATATAAAGGAAAGTGCTGCCGAGGACACATGGGAATTATCGCCAAGCTAGTTTTCATCATGCTCATATAATTCGCATTCATTACTTTGATAATTTGATATGTGGGTGGACCGGTGCTTGGGTAATGCCCTTCCTTGGACAAGCATCCCACTTATGATTAACCCCTCTCACAAGCATCCGCAACTACGAAAGAAGATTAAGGTAAACCTAACCATAGCATGAAACATATGGATCCAAATCAGCCCCTTATGAAGCAACGCATAAACTAGGGTTTAAGCTTCTGTCACTCTAGCAACCCATCATCTACTTATTACTTCCCAATGCCTTCCCCTAGGCCCAAACAATGGTGAAGTTTCATGTAGTCGACGTTCACAAGACACCACTAGAGGAGAGACAACATACATCTCATCAAAATATCGAACGAATACTAAATTCACATGACTACTTATAACAAGACTTCTCCAATGTCCTCAGGAACAAACATAACTACTCACAAATCATATTCATGTTCATAATCAGAGGGGTATTAATATGCATAAAGGATCTGAACATATAATCTTCCACCGAATAAACCAACTAGCATCAACTACAAGGAGTAATCAACACTACTAGCAACCCACAGGTACCAATCTAAGGTTTTGAGACAAAGATCGGATACAAGAGATGGACTAGGGTTTGAGAGGAGATGGTGCTGGTGAAGATGTTGATGGATATTGACCCCCTCCCGATGAGAGGATCGATGGTGATGACGATGGTGACGATTTTTCCCCACTGGACGGATGTTTCCCCGGCAGAACAGCTCCGCCGGAGCCCTAGATTGGTTCCACCAAGGTTCTGCCTCGAGACAGCGGCGCTTTATCCCAAATGCTTCCTTCTGATTTTTTTTCTAGGTCAAAAGACACCTTATACCAAAATATAGGCATCGGGGGTCTGCCAGGTGGCCCACGAGGCAGGGGGCGCGCCCAGGGGGTAGCACGCCCCCACCCTTGTGGACGATTGCTGGCTCCCCTCTAGTGCTTTCTTCACCCAATATTTTTAATATATTCCAAAACTGACTTTCGTGGAGTTTCAGGACTTTTGGAGTTGTGCATAATAGGTCTCTAATATTTTCTCTTTTTCCAGCCCAGAATTCCAGCTGCCGGCATTCTCCATCTTCATGTAAACCTTGTAAAATAAGAGAGAAAAGGCATAAGTATTGTGACATAATGTGTAATAACAACCCACAATGCCATAAATATCGATATAAAAGCGTGATGCAAAATGGGCGTCTCAACTCCCCCAAGCTTAGACCTCGCTTGTCCTCAAACAGAAGCCGATATCGAAAAATATGTCCACATGTTTAGAGATAGAGGTTTCGATAAAATAGAATACGGACATGAGGGCATCATGATCATTCTTAGAACAACAACACATATATGTATATAGTCATATGGTTTCTTAGGCCAAAGTAACAATCTTATTCACAATATAAAGTATGAATCATAAACTTCATTGAAAACTAGCAAACTATAATCTCAGTCATTGAAGCAATTGCAATTTAGCATAACATAGGAAGGAGTCAATATAAGAGCTTTTTAGCAAGTCCACATACTCAACTATCATTTAGTCTTTCACAACTGCTAACACTCACGCAATACTTATGGGTATGAAGTTTTAACCGGACACAGAGAATGACAGGGGCTTATAGTTTTGCCTCCCAACCTTTTACCTCAAGGGTAATGTCAACAATAATAGTTTATGAAAACCCACATCCAATTAGCTATATATATCAGGATCTTTCCAAAACACAGTGCTTGCCAAAGGATAAAATGTAAAAAGGAAAGGTGAAGATCACTTTATATTGTATATAGTCATATGGTTGTCATGTGTTTTTATGGTTGGATGTAAAAAATCTTAATGGAAAAGAATGTCACTTTATATTGCCACTTGTGATAGGGACCTTTATTATGTAGCCCGTCGCTTTTATTTCTTCCATCTCACAAGCTCCTATAAAGCATATTTTCTCCACACTAATTAATCATACATATTTAGAGAGCAATTTTTATTGCTTGCAACAATGACAACTTACTTGAAGGATCTTACTCAATCCATAGGTAGATATGGTGGACTCTCATGGCAAAACTAGGTTTAAGGATACTTATAAGCACAAGTAGTATCTCTACTTGGTGCAAAGGATTTAGCTAGCATGAGAGGGAAAGGCAAGCTCAACATGTTGGATGATCCATGACAATATAATTTATTTCGGATATAAGAAAACATAACCCATTACATTGTCTTCCTTGTCCAACATCAACTTTTTAGCATGTGATATTTTAATGGGTGCTCAGAATCATAAAAGATGTCCAAGATAGTATATTTATATGTGGAAACCTCTCTTTCTTTATTACTTCCTATTAATTGCAACGAAGACCAAAACTAAGTTTGTCAACTCTCAACAACTTTTATTCATCATACTCTTTATATATGAAGTCATTACTCTCCATAAAATCAATATGATCTCTTTATTTCTTGTTATTCTTTTTTTCTAGATCGTAGCAAGATAACCAAGCCCTTTACTCAAAACTAGTCTTTATTATATATAGATCACAGACTTGATTACATAGATAAGGATCAACACTAAAACTCAAAGCTAGATCATGCTAAACTTTATTCGACTAGATCAAGATATAATCAAAAGGATCGAACTAAGAAAACGGTAAAGATAGAAGTGTGATGGTGATACGATACTAGGGTACACCCCCAAGCTTGGCAGTTGCCAAAGGGAGTGCCCATACCCATATATTTATGTCTCTTTCTTTGGTGGTGAGGATGAGGGTGGCGATGATGACAATTGTGCCTTCAACTTTTTCATATTATAGTGAAGGAGAGCAATTTCCTCCTTTAAATCATCGACCTCCAACTCCAGCTTCATGATCTTGTCACATAAATCTCCTTTGCTCTTCTGCCGAAAACGAGAAGGAATAGATCGGTTATTAGACAGGTTAGCCCTCTTAGGGAGACTAGACTTCTTGAACTTCACGTGCATATCCCCGAGTTGAGGTAGAGGAACATCCTCCTCCTCCGAACTTGAATCATCGATCCTCATCAAATGAGCATCCTCCTCATCATCCATAGTTCGACCATAAGGAGATGGGTCCCCATAGGTTTTTGGGTCAGCAATGAGATGTGAGACATAGCTCTCTCCGTCGGAGTCTTGAGATGACATCTTGCTCTAAATCTACAGTAGAGACAGCTCGAAACAAAAACAGGGGATATTTGCATGGTACGGCGGTCAAAACCTTTGGAAGATTATATAATGATTTTTTACTGGCCAAAAGAAGTATCGTGCAAGAAAACGGAGTCCGGAGGGCACACGAGGTGCCCATGAGGGGCGTAGGGCGCGCCCTCCACCCTCGTGGATGCCTCGTGTCCTTCCCGGACTGCTTCTTATTTTCCTATTTTCTTAAATATTCCAAAACGGAGAAAAATTTCTAGTAGAACTGTTTTGGAGTCGGTTTACTTACCTTACCACATACCTATTCCTTTTTGGAGTTTGAAACATTCTGGACATTGTCCTTATGTACTCCTCCAGTGTTACGGTATTAATAACATTGGTTTCAACATTTATAGGGTTACCTGAGATATAATGTTTGATTCTTTGACCGTTCACTGATACATCTCCGTCGTATCTAATTTTCCAAAGATTTTTACCCTTGCTTTGGACTCTAACTTGCATGATTTGAATGGAACTAACCCGGACTAACGCTGTTTTCAGCAGAATTGCCATGGTGTTATTTTTGTGCAGAAATAAAAGTTCTCAGAATGACCTCAAAATCAACGGAGAATTATTTTGGAATATATAATGAATATTGGAAGGAAGATCCACATCAGGGGGCCCCCTGACGCTCCACCGACCTCAACCTGGACTCCATACATTCACTTTCGAGGAGAAAAAACCAGAGGAGAAGGATTCATTGCGTTTTAGATACGGAGCTGCCGCCAAGCCCTAAACTCTCTTGGGAGGGCTGATCTGGAGTCCGTTCGAGGCTCCGGAGAGGGGAATCCATCACCATCGTCATCATCAACCATAATCCATCCCCAATTTCATGATGGTCACCGCCGTGTGTGAGTAGTTTCATCGTAGGCTTGCTGTACGGTGATGGGTTGGATGAGATTTATCATGTAATCGAGTTAGTTTTTTTAGGGTTTGATCCCTAGTATCCACTATGTTTTGAGATTGATGTTGCTATGACTTTGCTATGCTTAATGCTTGTCATTAGGGCCCGAGTGCCATGATTTCAGATCTGAACCTATTATGTTTTCATCAATATATGAGAGTTCTTGATCCTATCTTGCAAGTCTATAGTCACCTATTATGTGTTATGATCCGTTAACCCCGAAGTGACAATAATCGGGATACTTACCGGTGATGACCGTAGTTTGAGGAGTTCATGTATTCACTATGTGTTAATGCTTTGTTCCGGTACTCTATTAAAAGGAGGCCTTAAAATCCCTTAGTTTCCAATAGGACCCCGCTACCATGGGAGGGTAGGACAAAAGATGTCATACAAGTTCTTTTCCATAAGCATGTATGACTATATTCGGAATACATGCCTACATTACATTGATGAACTGGAGCTAGTCCTGTGTCACCCTAGGTTATGACTGTTGCATGATGAATCGCATCCCACATAATTCTCCATCACCGATCCATTGCCTATGAGCTTTCCACACATTGTTCTTCGCTTATTTAATTTTCCATTGCTATTGCTATCATCACTACAAAATACCAAAAATATTACTTTTGCTATTGTTACCTTTTACCACCGTTACCACTACTATCATATTACTTTGCTACTAAACACTTTGCTGCAGATATTAAATTTCCAAGTGGTTGAATTGACAACGCAGCTGCTAATACTTGAAAATATTCTTTGGCTCCCCCTTTGAAGAATCAGTAAATTTGGGTCGAATACTCTACCCTCAAAAACTGTTGAGATCCCCTATACTTGTGGGTTATCAAGACTATTTTTTGGCGCTGTTGTCGGGGAGCATAGCTCTATTCTTTGAGTCACTTGGGATTTATATCTGCTTATCATTATGAAGAACTTGAAAGATCCAAGAACCAAGATTAATCCTGAACTACGAGGGGAGGTAAGGAACTGCCATCTTGCTCTGCACTTGATTCACCTTCTGTTTTGAGTAAGATTGCGGCACATACACCTCCTATTCGTTCTAATATGTCGCATGTTATTGATGATGCCACTTCTGCTATGCATGATACTTATGATGAAACTACTTCTTCATGAACAACTTGCTTGGGCTGGAGAGAATGAAACTATTGAAACTGATAATATTGATGAGAGTGATGATGAAGACTCTCCCCCTAAATATGAATTACCTGTTGTGCCTGAGGGTTATGTTATGGATGAAGAAACTGCTAGAGATTTTCTTGCTTGCAATGATAGGAGTGATCTTAATAAATTATTAGCTAAGCTGAAACAAAGGACTCTGAATGCTAGAATGAAATATGATCCTGCTTATGCTACTTCACCTATCTTTGTTACTGATAAGGATTATGAATTCTCTGTCGATCCTGAGATAATTACTTTAGTTGAATCTGATCCTTTCTATGGCTATGAATCTGAAACTGTTGTTGCACATCTTACTAAATTAAATGATATAGCCACCCTGTTCACTAATGATGAGAAAACTCGCTACTATTATATCCTTAAATTATTTCCGTTCTCATTAAAGGGTGATGCTAAGATATGGTTTAATTCTCTTGATCCTGGTTGTGTGCGTAGTCCCCAGGATGTGATTTATTACTTCTCTGCTAAATATTTCCCTGCTCATAAGAAACAAGTTGCTTTAAGGGAAATATATAATTTTGTGCGAATTGAAGAAGAGAGTCTCCCACAAGCTTGGGGGAGGCTTCTCCAATCACTTAATGCTTTGCATGATCATCCTCTCAAGAAAAATGAAATACTTGATATCTTTTACAATGGACTAACGATGCTTCCAGAGACCACCTGGATAGTTGTGCTGGTTGTGTTTGTAGGGAAAGAACACCAGATGAAGCTGAAATTCTATTGAATAATATGTTGACCAATGAAAATAATTGGACACTTCCTGATCCAACTCCGAAGAAAATGGGTATTCTATTTCTTAGTCCAGAAGATATGCAAGAAGCGAAGAAATCTATGAAAGAAAAAGGTATTAAAGCTGAAGATGTTAAGAATTTACCTCCTATTGAAGAAATACATAGTCTTAATTTACGGCCTGTTGAAGAAATACATGGTCTTGATAACCCGACACAGGTAGTAAAGGTAAATTCTCTCTGTAGATATGATAAAGCTGAAATCCCCCCTACTAAGTTTGCTAGCCAATGCTTAGATGAGTTTGATAACTTTATGGTTAATTAAGAAGATTTTAATGCTTATGTTCGTAGACAACTGAAACATAATGCTTATATGATTGAACACTTGGGTGATTATATGGCTAATGTTAAAGGTGAACTAAAACTTATTAGTAAACATGCTTCTATCGTTACCACTCAAGTAGAACAAATACTTAAAGCTCAGAATGATTTGCTCAATGAATTGAATAAGAAAAATGGTAATGCTGTCAGAGTTATGACTAGAGGTGGTAAAATGACTCAGGAACCTTTGTATCCTGAGGGCCATCCTAAGATAATCGAGCAAGATTCTCAGAGAAATAATATTGATGCACCTAGTCCTTGTAAAAGGAAGAGAAAGACAAATGATAGGACTTTGCATGCTTGTAATGAACCTGTTGTTGACACACCTGAGAGTCCCAATGATATTTCTATTTCTGATGCTGAAACACAATCTGGTAATGAGCATGAACCTAGTGGTAATGTTAATAATGATGTTCGTGTTGATGCTCAACCTAGTAATGACAATGAAGTAGAGATTGAACCTGCTGTTGATCTTGATAACCCGCAATCAAAGAATCAATGTTATGATAAAAGAGACTTTGTTTCTAGTAAGCACGGTAAGGCAAGAGAACCATGGGTTCAGAAACACATGCCTTTTCCTCCTAAACCATCAAAGAAAAAGGATGATGAGGATTTTGAGCGCTTGGCTGAAATGATTAGACCTATCTTTTTGCGTATGCATTTGACTGATATGCTTAAAATGAATCCTTATGCTAAGTATATGAAAGAAATTGTGACAAATAAAAGAAAGATACCGGAAGATGAAATTTCCACCATGCTTGCTAATTATACTTTTAAGGGTGGAATACCTAAGAAGTTAGGAGATCCAGGAGTACCCACTATACCATGCTCCATTAAAAGAAACTATGTTAAAACTGCTTTATGTGATCTTGGAGCCGGTGTCAGTGTTATGCCCCTCTCTTTATATTGTAGACTGGATTTGAATAAGTTGACACCTACTAAAATATCTTTGCAAATGGCTGATAAATCAACTGCTATACCTGTCGGTATTTGTGAGGATGTGCCCGTTGTGGTTGCAAACGGTACTATTTTAACGGACTTTGTTATTCTTGATATTCCCAAGGATGATAGTATGTCTATTATTCTTGGAAGACCCTTTTTGAATACTATAGGGGCTGTTATCGATTGCACCAAAGGCAGTGTCACTTTTCATGTTAATGGTAATGAGCATACGGTATACTTTCCGAGGAAACAACCTCAAGTCCACAATATCAATTCTATTGGAAAATTTTCAACTATTACTTTTGGAGGTTTTGAATTTCCTCTTCCTACTGTCAAGAAGAAATATGATATTCTTATTGTTGGGGATGTGCATATCCCCGTTGAGGTAACCTAGTGTTATTAGAAAATTCTCTGGTTCCGTGTTATTCGGAATGAGTTTGTTAACAAGACCTGATCAACCTTGTTAGTGGATTCCTTTTGATGAGCATGAGATGGATGAATTTAGAAAACAGAACTCTTTGTACCCTCTTTTTACTTTCTGTAATTTATATTAAATAAAGGAAAAATAGTAATTTATGTCTATTTCCTGAATTATCAATGCAATAAAAATACCCCGAAAATAAATGTCACATCCCTGCTTTTAGTCATGCATTAGGGTTGGTTGAACTTGTGCATCATGTTTAAATTCCTTTTAAACTTGAAATGGGGCCTAATCAACCCCAACACCCCCCTGAAAATGCTAATTTCCAACAATTAGAATTTCAATGAACCCAAAATGTCCTTCATAAATGTCCTTCATAAAAATGGTCTTGCAATTTATGGAGCCATTCTGGATTTTTGAACAAGCCATATGTATTTGAATTTGGGCATTTTAAATGCTATAAATATTTTAAAGTGCTCAAATAATCTTGGAAGCATTTTTAGGCAGTTGAGAATATTCTCAAATGTGCCTCTGAATATTTCCAGGATTTTTGGAAATGGAATGGTATTTTAATCATTTCAATACACAGAGCAGAGCAAATAAAAAAGAGAAAACAAAAAGGAACAGAGAACTTACCTGGAAGCCCACCTCCTGTGCTAGTGAGTTGCTTGCACTCGCCAGCATCGGCAAGCAGCTGCTCGACGACGAGCACAGCATGCATGCCACGTAGCTGCCCGCCGCCTCGCCGCTCACCTCGTCAAGATGTCGACGTGGGACGAACCCCTCTCTCTCCCCGACCTCGTAGACACTCGCTCTCCCCTTTGGCTCCTCTCTCTCGCCCTCCCCGATGACGCCTGAGCCGTCACCATCGCCGCCCCTTGTCGCAGCCGCGTCCAACGCCGTCCCCGAGCCGCGCCACCGTGTCTAGCAGCATCGTCGTCGTCGACTACGTCGTCTAGCCAAGACGCACGACACCGGAGCCCCTGCAATGTCGCCGTCGCCGTCGTCTTCAACCTCGGGCCGCCCGAGATCGCTGTCGCCATTCCGACTGCACCGAGCCTTCCCTGAGCACGCTGATCGTCTCTGCGGCTTCCCACTGAGCAACTGCTCCTCCCCCTTCTCTCCTCTTCGTCGCTAGAGCTCTGTAGCCGCAGTGCCTCTTTCGTCCGAACGCGCCGCCGCCTGAGCTCGTCGCCGACGTAGCTCCGGCCGCTTAGCGGTCCCGCTGGCATGTCCAGCATGCTCACCACATCGCGTAGGTGCTGTAGGTGCTAGCGTCACACCGCCTAGGCCACTGCAGCCAGGCGCACGAGCTGACCCGAGCTTCAGCCTCCGCCAAGCTCGTCGCCGGCGATGCTACGGCCACTCCCCAACCAAGACATCACCACGGGTGGATGCGGGCGAGCACCAGCTGCCCGTAGCTGCTCTCCGCACAGCAAATGGTGCCATGTGGGCAAATCCCGCAGCACGCCGCCGCGTCTGGCCTCACCGGCGGCTAAACGCCGACAGGCACTGACCGCTGACCGGGGAGGTTTGACCCTGCCGAGTGAGGTTGACTTCCCCCTCTCTCTTTCTGACATGCGGGCCCCGCCCGATTAATTACTTTGTTAGTGCTAATTAACTAGGTTAGTTTAACTAGTATAGTCACTGACTAGTGGGCCCTGCCTAGTTAATTAGACTAACTAAACGTAGTTAGTGCACAGAGTCACTGACCAATGGGCCCCACTGGTCAGGTTTGACTGGCCCCTGGCGCCTTTGACTCGCTGACGTCACAGTGACACAGTGCTAAAGCAATTATTTAATTTCTGGAATTATTTTCATATAGGAAATTCCATAAAATAGCCTAAACTTCTAAAAATCATAGAAAATCAACCATAGCTCCAAATCAAACAAATTATATATGAAAAAAGATCAGAAAAATTCAGTCTATCCATCTGTAATGGTTTCATGCATGACAAAACACTTTAACCTTGCTGTTTAGGTGAAACAAGCTAATACACTTATTATGCATAAGAACTTTAACTTTCATTTGAATCTTTGATTCAAATGAACCCATCTCAACTTGTTTCACATTGCATTAGGCAGGACACATCATTTTGCCATGTCATAGCATGCATCATATTGCTGCATATTTTTTTGACTGGGAACTGTAGGGGAAAACCCCCACAGCATATTAAAACTTTATTAAAAGGGAGAGCAAGTACAATTACAAAGGGGGATTTCAAGAGGTAATCAAGCTATTCTAGGTAAGTGATAAGTTAAAATTACAAGCCTCAAGGTGGCAGAAATGAGATCCATCTAAGGAGATCATCCTTATAAGCAGGCTTGACCCTATATTGCATTAAAGCAATATCATGGATGAATGCTCTTCTCCATTTATTGAATCCATCTCTCTCATGCCTGAAGACCTTAGCATTCCTGAGAATCCTGATATTCCAGCATGCTATAAAGACCACTTCGGTGAAGAAGGGTTTCCTGAAGCTCCTGCTAGCATTGATAACCAACTCAGCCATAGAGTCACCAGATGACCAATCAATTTGCAAGTAGTTCCAAACTCTGAAACTAAAATTGCAATTAAAGAACAAATCATCTCTCGTTTCCCTAGTATGCAAAGGGCAAAGAACACAATTTACTCCATCCTCCAAATGCCAATGCCTCCTTTCCACCATGTCCTTAGTATCCAACCTATCCATAATAAGCATCCAAGCAAAAACTTTTATTTTCATTGTACATGAGGACTTCCAGATCCAAGCTGTCAAAGGGTTGAAGGACTGAGACACAAAAGTGTAGGAGTAAAACAACTTTGGTGAATAACCCTTGGTAGTGCCACTCCAGAACCAAATATCCTTAGACCCAGTTACTCTATTATGGCCCTCCAACAATGATTGAAGAGTGACCAGGTCATCAAAAGCCCGACTGGACAAAGGAAGGTGGAAGTGCTAGAACATGTCCTGAGAGTCCAAAAACTCTTTAACAGTGATCTAGGGGTCCCTAACATAAGGAAACAGCCGAGGGAATCTGAATTGCAGACTGGAGACCGGATCATGAAGCTGCCATTTGTCTGACCACATGAGGGCAGTGTCTCCTTCATTGATCTGAACCCAAGCACACTCCCTAAAGTTTTGCATGACCTTGCATATATCCTTCCACCAGAAAGAGACACAATCAGAAGTTCCTTGTGGTACTCTGCCATGATAGTAGGAGTCCAAAATTGATGACACCCATAGTAGATCCTTTTTATTAAGGAAGTTCTTTGCAAGTTTGAGTAGAAGAGCCGCATTCTGTACACCCAGATTAAGAATACCAAGCCCTCCCTTGCCTTTTGGTCTGCAAATAAGGTCCCAAGCGGCAAGAGAAGGGGCAGGCTCACCACTATTCTTCCTCCAGAGGCATTATCTCTGAATTCTCTCCAATTGCTTTAAAATTCCAGCAGGAACAGCCAAACTACAAAGGAAGAAGATGGGCATAGAAGACAAGGCAGAGTTCAGAAACTGCAATCTTTCCGCCTGATTTAAAAATGAGGAGCTAGCTGTCATTCTCCTCTCCATGCAGTCCACCAGAGGCATGAAATCCACCATTTTGGGCCTAGTAGTACCTACTGGCAACCCAGGGTAAGTAAATGGCATTTTCCCAATCTGGCATCCAAAAGCAGCAGCTAATTCTGTCATGACAGAGGTGTCCACATTGATGGGAATAATAAAAGATTTATGATAATTCACATCAAGGCCAGTAGACATAGAGAAAACCTTGAGCATGTCTTTCAGAGCTAATAGTTGGCCCTTGTCAGCAGGCAAGATAATCAAAGTATCATCAACATACTGAATCACAGGATAATCCTGGTCATGGCAAGGTATAGGGAGATGAAGAATGCCCCTTCTGAACATGTCATTATTTATAGTCTGCAGGAGGTTAGCAGCTAGGACAAAAAGGAGGGGAGATACTAGATCATCCTGTCTGACACCCTTTTTACATATGAATTTCCTACCAGGAACTCCATTAAGCAGAACAGATGAGGTACCCGTGGACAAAAGCTGCTTCATCCAAAGAATCGACTTTTCATTGAAGCCCTTATACATCAATATTTGTACAATTGCCTCATGCTCAAGAGAATCAAAAGCCTTCTCAAAATCCAATTTAAGAATAACAATTGGCCTCTTGGACTGGTGACACTGGTGCAAATACTCAAAAGTCCACCCAATATAGTCCTGAATAGTTCTGCTTTTTATGAACCCATACTGGTTCTTGTGAACACACTACATTATCACCTCTTGAAACCTATTGGCTGCCATCTTGGAGAGGAACTTAAGACCCATTCCTGTTAAAGAAATAGGTCTGAAATCCCCCACCTCTTCAGGTGAAGGCTTCTTAGGCACCAGAGTGATATATGAATCATTGATATTCTCCAAATGAGCAGTACCATCAAAGAAAGCCTGGGCCAGTTCATAAAAATCTTGAGAAATAATGTGCCAGCACTTTTTGAAAAAGAGACCATTAAAACCATCTGGGCCTGGAGCTTTATCCACTGGCATATGCTTGACAATCTTGTCCATTTCCTCCTTCTCAAAAGGCTTAGTGAGAACATCTAAACTCTCCACTGGAACAATTAGGGAGGAAAGATCAAAACCCATGTGGATTCCCCTGGAAAAACCCATTCTGTTTTTAAAACAATTCCATATAATGCCCTCCATTTGAGAGTGATCAGTCACCACATAGCCATCAGGTAATTTTAAGCTGGCAATAGAGTTCCTTCTATGCCTCTTAGTAGCCATAGCATGAAAGAACTTGGTGTTCTCACCTCCCACTTTTATATATCTGATAGTACATCTTTTCTTCCAATAAAGACACTGAAGGTGGAGCAATTTCTCCACATGATTTTTGACCACTTTCCTAAAATTAAATTCATGTCTATATAGTGGTATGAACTCCTCAAGCTCATCCAATAGCAGAATAACCTTATTACATTTTCAGACAAGAATTTTCAGTTTGGAGATGTTCTTCTGCCATCTCTTGAGGCACATTCTCAGGGATTTAAATTTGTCAGCTATTCGAGCAGTAATGTGTCCCTTTCTAGATTGTTTTTGCCATGAGGAGTCAACACAATCCATAAAACCCTCTAGCTCCAACCAATAATTCTCAAACCTAAAAATATTAGACTTGGGAATAGAAGTTTTGATTGTAACCACACAAGGCACATGGTCAGATGCAGTTTTTGCAAGAGGCAGCACCTCAGTCATGGGATAGTCAGATATCCAATCAACAGAGGTGAAAAACTAGTCTAGCTGCTCAAGGAGTGGATTATCCTGCATATTGGACCAAGTGTAGGATCTTCCTTTGACGGGCAACTCCAAAAGACCTAAGTGCCCTATAATGTCATTAAAGATGAACATGTCATTCAAGTCTCCACCAGGCAAGTTTCTGTTATCCAAATAATGCAGGAAGTTAAAGTCCCCCAGAAGAGCCAATTTTCATCCACAGGAATATTCAGGTGGTACAGCCAATTAACAAAATTATCCCTAGCTTCCCCCTGACAAGGACCATAAACGACAACAAGAGTCCACCTCTCATTATTTTGCCTAGAAACAAATTCAATCACCACTGCAAATTGTTGGATTTCCAATAAGGTCCCCTTAAAAACAGAGGAGTTCCAAACAACTAGGATTCCACCAGAGACCCCCAAAGAGGGAGAGAAAGCAAAGCTGTTAAATCTCTTAGGGCAAAACTTTTAATTGTTCTGGAATCAAAAGAAGCACATTTAGTTTCTTGCAAACAAGCTATTGCACAATGACTTTCATCAATCTTTTGTCTAACAGCTCTTTGCCTAGTTTCAGAGTTTAAACCCCTGACATTCCAGCACAGGACGTTCTAGCTTCTACATTGAGAAATCATAAATAAAGATCATAAACGAGTCTCCAAACCACATGACACACAGTGCCGTATGTGCAAAAGCCACATTAAGGTCTGAACCCACATTATTACATAACAAAAGATCAGAAAATAAAGACATGGAGGAAGAAAATTTATGGGCTTGCAAAACACAACACTTGAGGAGCACACTAATCATTGGAGGCTTAGTTGGCAGCAGCAGTAGGGTCCACCATAAGTGCATCCTCAGTAAGCAGAGCTGCATCAATTTCCAGCTCCTTGCCAATAGCTTGCAGATGACTGACGGGAGTAGGAGGAGGGACATCTTCATATACAGGGTCATTAGGCATCTCACCAGAAATGGGCTTGGCCTCGGGCTTCTTATTCTTGGGATGCAAAACCAGCTCATGGAAAGTGGGCTTAAACCCATCACGCTGGGCCGAAATTCTGGTACATCTTTGAATAGACGTTTCAACTAGCGGTGTTGGCACCAGAGTTTTACGAGGCCTCCTTGTTCTTGCGTGCGCAGGCGGAGAAGGGACAACATCAGGCGTAGCCCTGTCAGCATCATCTACAAATAAAGCTCTAGCCACTGGTCGAACAGGTTCAGGCTCTTTCCACGTCAGCAGAGGAAGATCAGCAAGCTGAAAAGCAAAGTCCCAGCTTCTCTTTGGCAGAGTGACAGGCGACATAGGTTTAGGCAGCAAAGGTTTTGGCACCTCAAACACCACTGCTGCATTCAGCAAATTCTCAAAAGATCGCCTCCATATCATTTGAGGGGGCAGAGCGGGACCAAAAGGGACCTTAATCGCTGGTTGATCAAGAGCTTGAACATCAATGACTGGAGGCTGATAACCACAAGTGCCCAGTTACTATCATCTTCCAAGTCCGGGGCAATATCCATCAGATCATTTTCGTTTTTAGGTTCAACTCCATCAATCAAAATAGGTGCAAGGGGCACCTAAGGCTACACATCTGAGCTTGGCTGGATAGAACTTTGTTGAGCAGAGGCATTCAACACCATGGATTCCTGATCCTCAACAGCTGGTTCAGCAGAAGGCTCATCCCAGTTGCCCCAATTGTCCTCGTGAACCTCATTATGCGCAGGTGGAGGTGGTGGCACATTGTTCCACCCGAGAGCAAGGAATGGAGACAAAATGAAGGGTGGCAACTCCAGAAAGGGCATGCCAGGCAGAGGATGAGGATTGCCATTGATGGGCATCTGTTCAGCAAAGTTGGCTCCCAGAATAGACAGAGGCGCCGTCCAAGACACCCTGGCACCACCCCAGGCTGCATACTCCATGAACACCACATCTCTGGGCACTAGAACATCTTCTGGAAAGGAAGAAAAAACTAAAGAGCGCACAAGGTATGGATCTTCACTCACCCAATGATGAAATTTCCCGAAGGTGTTGACCACTGCCCGAAGACCATTTTCATTGCGAAGATCAATAGGAATCCCCAAAAACATTAACAAACCCTGACGGAAACCCTGAACACCTCTAAAAGATTCACCCTCATCATGTTTCATAAATCGAACAAAACGATCATTACCTAGAGGTTGGGGCGGCATCTGAAGAAGTGAAAATCTGACTGCAGCATCCCGGAGCTCAAAAACACCCACCGATCTAATCCAAGGTTGAGCAGACCGCACCAAAATCCCCATGAGCTTGCATCCACTGGACAACTTCCTCCCTAGAGGCACCAATCTGATCAGGAGGAGGGATGGGCATTACCTCAGCCAACATGAACTCCTCATGGAGACGCACAATTGGGGTATGTGGCGTCACAAAGGTCCGAGGCAAACGAGCCTTACCGCCATCCACAATATGATGCCCCGCCGGCACATAGAGCATAGGATCAATGTGGAAGTTGGCCATCAGAGAGCACAACCCGAGCTTGAAGCAGACGGCGAAGACTCCGGCGGAGGGGTGGTTTTAGGCGGCGCAGTCGAAGATGTGTTGGGACCAGGACTGATGGAACAGGGTGAAAGAGTTAATGCAGAAGTGCAAGAGGAGTCCATGTTTGGTAAAAGCTGTGTCGGGGAGATATTCTCGGTAGGAGCTGAGGGATCCTCGGAAGTTGCAACGTTACCGGGTTTCAGTTGCCAAACCAAACCCAAGATCCGTGCAAACCTTTTGTAATCTTTTCTAGAATGCCCCACTCGTAGACAAGAGGTACGACGCTGCTTGGACGTGCATGCCACAGCAAAATGGCCTTTTCGCAAGCATTTCTGACACGTTAAAATTTCGTCCACCATATCCGAAACCAAATTATCAAAATCAGCGGCCGCTTGCTGAGAGGAAGGAATAATAGAAGGCCCAGAAGATAACACCAGCCCAACTTGATCCGTGGCATGCGCAGATGACGGCTCTGCATGGGATGATACGTCCACATTCAAAGAGCTAGAATTCCCGCCCAAGATAGACGGCGTCTGAGCCGCAGCAGGAGGAAGATCCCTAACCGTGCCAAAAGATATGGAGGGGGTGGTTGACATCCACCAGAGTTCAGCCGGCGGCGGGGGATGGATGACCACCCTCTCATGTGCCAAAAGCATATACCTCGCATCTTCAATAGTTTGAATGCAATTCTATGTGGCTGGATAATGATAACCACGACAAACAGGATAACTCTGGAACTTTGAGAATGAAAGTTTCTTGTCTTGGGCATGTGATGATCTTATCGAGGACTTTGGGGGTTTGGAATGCATGGCCAACATGCCAAGGGCAACTCGACATTTGGAAGGACTAACAATTATCCATTCAACATCACATTCCAACTTCCAAAGCTTAAACTCACGGCCCCAATTCGGGCCACCATTACCCCAAAGATGAAAGAAACATTTAAAATGATCACAAGAGAAAGAACGAAGCTTGAGAATGGTCATGGCCACAGCCTTGCAAGAAACTTGAAATCCAAAAACCATATCCTTGATCAGAAAAACCATAAACTCAATGGCAGAACCCCTGATGGCCGCCTCAATTGTTGCTGCCACTAAATCCTCATTCAAACGAAAATCATGCTGGCCAAAAGAGATTACCATGGTGAAGAAACCCGTGTCATCCATGGGCTGCAAATTGTCATGTGTTGATTATGTTCTGTGTGTCCTTCGTGGTAGGTTCTGCCTCCGAGGATATCTCCGAGTATCCAACTGAAGGGCAGTACCCTACTACCACTCCATCAGGTAAGCAGCCCCATTGATCATATCGATACAATCCCATGTTCTCACCTCTGCTCTCATTTACTGCATTAAGACACCAACGTTTCAAACTGCTGTGTGCTACGGTAGTTGAACCCTTATCCTCTGCATGACCTGTCATTGCCACAGTAACTAGATGAAACCCACTAGCATGTTTAGGAATTGATTTAGCCATGTATGTGTTTCCTACTTTGCTATGCCTGCTATGCTTAGAGTTGTGTCAGGTCTGGTTCATCTGGGTGATGGGCTAGAGTGAAATGATTATGTCGGTAATGTGAGGGATGTGTTGAACTTGTTTTGGTAAAGGTATCGATGAGAGGCCATGTAGGAGTACATGGTGGGTTGTTTCATTGAGGCCGTCCATAAGAACTGAGATCTGTATGTGTGATTTAAGATTCAGTTACTACCATACATTGGGCCCAAAATCAATGGACCCTCTCGGCTTCTTAATCACCCTAGTACTCTGTCCAGGAGTTGCAATTAGTTTCTGGTGTTTGTAGGTTATGTGTTGGCAGCCGTGCATAGCGCTGACCCTAGGGGTGGGCTATGTTGCGGTAGATACACAGTGGCCAGGTATGCCGGGCGCCCGTTTGGCGTCTCGAGACCCTGTTCAGATTGTTCGGGGCCGTATGTGCAAACCTCGGACAGACTCCCTACGGATGGAACCTGGATAGGCGATAAACCTGGACTAGAGACTTGAGTGTTCAGGTAGGCTGTGGCCGACACCCTCGTTGGGCTTCCGCTTGAAGGTTGCCGAGTACATGTCGTGTAAACGGCGGTAAGTGGTGAGAGTGTGTATGAAGAAGTACACCCCTGCAGGGTTAACATCATCTATTCGAATAGCCGCGTCCGCTGTAAAGGACTACTTGGTTGCCTATACAGTTCATAGACAAGTTAATGGCTACTACTAAAAGACTCAAGATAAGTGTGAGTACTGAGGATGGCCCTCTCGTAGGATGACGAGGGAGGATCCCCGGTGGAGTATTGTGTTGGTGATTAGTGGACTCGTGTGCGAAAACTATTTTACTAGTGGTGTCTCATAGGATAACTTAGCCAAGAGTCAAAGCTGGCTTGCTGCAATAACTCCACCACCTTCTTGAGAATGAGCACGTATAGTAGGTTCTGATGTAAGACTTGCTGAGTACCTTTGTACTCATGTTTGCTTAATTACTGTTTTCAGACGACAACACCGCCCCCTCCGATGGGTTTTATGTAGATCTCGACGTCGATGAGTGACTTGCCACCCAGGTGGTGATCCTGGCCATGGAGGGCCCTATGTAGATAGACCGGCTTCGAGAAGGCTTCTTGCTTTCTAGTGTCTGTACTCGGACTATTTGCTTCCGCATGTGCTTGTATGCTTGTACAACTTGAGTGTCGGGTCATGTGACCCCTACCTGTATGAACATGTTATGTATGGCTCTCTGGAGCCTTTAAATAAAGTACTTGAGTTGTAGAGTTTTGTTGTGATGCCATGTTGTATTTACACATATCGAGCATATTGTGTGTATGATTGAAATGCTTGGTATGTGTGGGATCCGACAATCTAGGTGTTTATCCTTGGCAGCCTCTCTTATGGGGAAATGTAGTCTAGTGCTCCTTGAGCCATAGTAGTCCGCTACAGCCCGGTTCACCGGAGTCCTACTAGCCCAGCACTACTACTCAGGACACTTGACTGGCCGGCATGTGTTTCACTTCGTTCCTATGTTTGTCCCTTCGGGGAAATGTCACGCGGTGACTTCCGGAGTCCTGCCTTGCCTGCTACAGCCCGGGTTCCCCGGAGTCCTGTTAGCCCAGTGCTACAGCCCGGATTCACACGCTGATGACCGACATGCTCGATGTGATTCATGTATGCCTGTCTCCATAGGTCTGTGCCGCTTTGGGTTCACGACTAGCCATGTCGGCCCGGGTTCTCTGTCATATGGATGCTAGCGACACTATCATATCCGTGAGCCAAAAGGTGCAAACGGTCCTGGGCCATGGTAGGGCGACACCCGTGGGGATACCCTGCGTGAGGCCGCAATGTGATATGAGGTGTTACCGGCTAGATCGATGTGACTTGGAATCGGGGTCCTAATAGCGTTGGCATCAGAACCGGACTGCCTGTAGGTTCGTTGAGCCAAACTGGTTGATGTCGAGTCTAGAAATGCCTTAGTTATATGTAGGGGAATTGATTGTGGGAGGGAACGTAAGGCTCTTTTACTCCTTTACCTTTTGCCCTCTGATCTGAGTCATTCTCTTCTCATTCAACATGGGTTAAGGACTAGGCTCTCTTCTTCTATCAGGTTCCCGTGTTACTAATCCATAGTAGATTATAGGATTGATGCTACCAGCCATAGTACAGTTTCTACTACTTTTAGTATGTTGCCAGTTGAATCAGAACCTTGATATGATGTTGTTGAGTGGTATTGCAAACTGTTGTGGATGTCTCAAATCTTTTTCTGAGCATTTACAACTGTTATGCTATCCGATTTCCCCTATAAAATTCTAATGCCTTTGCATTACTCTGTGCTTTCAGATCGCCACCCGTTCGCAGAACCAAGTGGTTCGTCTGACCCGGTGCCTCGATGTGCCCGGCCACACGGCCATGTTGGTTCGAGTGATGGTCGAGTCAGGATATTGGTGGTATCCGGAATATACCGTCGAGGAGCAGTTCAGAGACTTCAACCAGAGCCAGTACCTCTGTACCGTCAGGATATATCCCTCTTATCCTGGAGCCACTGAGCCCCTTCACTGTTCCTATGGACTTGGGGTCACTATTGAGATGTATGTGCAGGATGTAGCCTATTCAATGATGACTATCATTCGAGCTAGGTCTGCCTTGCTACAGAACACCGATTTCTGTTACATGCCAGCCTCACTTCCTGGAGCACAGGGGTACTATCAGGCTTTGTACTATGACTCTTCACATGAGGAGTCACTACTCTGCACCACTGCCGAGATGCTCGAGGATAACGACCGTGAAAATTGGGCCTTGCGTATGGAGCTTTTCCACACTCGTTCTGATCATTGGGCCACTTTGACTCGGTTTGCACCTGCGGTGCAGGCAGGATACATGGACATGAGGGACTTGTACCCTGTACGGTCTGGATTGCCGGATTGTATGGAGTGGCGCGATGTAGGAGCCATCACCCCTCCTCATGGTCCCCGTCTGCCACCACTTGTGGGACTGAGGCCACATCCGAGTCCCTATAGTCCGCAGGACCGTCTGTTCCCAGATGATCATGTTCCACTTCCAGGCTTTGGTCGCGACTTCTATGAGTATTACTACGGAGCCGTCTGAGCTAGTAGTAGTTTCACTAGTATTGTAATAGTTGTATTCTCCACAGTCTTGCGTGACCCGTGGGATACAACTTGGTGTGTATCACGCTCCGGAGGTGTAGAAAAATAATGTATAGGAGCTTGGAATGCCTTCTATGAGATGTAATGTCTTTCACCGTAGTTTTACTCTAGCCTGGGCTTGTACTAAACTATGTATGGTGTGTATGACCAATGGTATATATATGGAAGTTTCTATATTACCTTGTCGTGTAATGAACATCTTAGCATTCCATGTTATCCATTACATTCTGCACTTCCTTGCTAAGTTTGTGCCATCCTTATCTAAACCGTTGTCTTGTTTTCTCCTAGGATGGTCAACACCCGTAGCAACCCTGCTGCCCCGGAGCAGGGGAAGCCAGTGCAGTTAGGGGTGAAAATCTGCCTCACCCGCCTTCTCTGGCCGAAGTGATGCTGGAGGCGGAAAGAAACCAGCGTGAGACTAACCGCTTGTTGGAGCGGATTGAGCAGAACACTGCACGCCATCAGCGAAACGACTTGGTGTCAATCAATGACTTCATCAAGTTGTACCCACCAAAGTTTAATCATTCTGTCGAGCCCCTCGACGCGGATGACTGGCTCCGCAGCATCACACACAAGCTACGTTCTGCTAACGTAGCCGAAGCTGATAAGGTTACCTATGTTGCCTATCACCTCGAAGGCCCTGCTAGCCTTTGGTGGGAAAACTTTGAAGCTATGCGCCCGGTCGGCCAAATCACTACTTGGGCTGAATTCAGTGAGGCTTTCCGTGAGCATCACATCCCGGAAGGTCTCATAGATCGCAAGAGGGAAGAGTTCTGCAATTTCACCCAAGGAAGATGGACTGTGGATGCATATAGTCGTGAATTTGGGAATCTGGCACGATATGATCCTGAAGAGGTATCCACCGATGCTAAGAAGCAGGCAAGGTTCCGCAAGGGACTTAGCCCTGAGCTTCGCCGCGATCTTTGTCTGCATGAGTGCACCTCCTTTCAGAAGTTGGTCAATAAAGCCATCAGTGCTGAGACAAGCCAGTCTAACTATGACGCTTCACGCAAGCACTCTCGTGATTTTGGCTCCTCATCCATCTCTGGATCTTAGAAGCGTCGGGTGTGGATTCCAAGCACGGCACTGCCACCCAGGTTCATTCCGAGGCCATCCTTTGAGGCGCCTCGCCCCAACCAGCAGTTTGGACCGTCCAATCCCTATGGTGGCCCCGCTGCTAATGCTGCTCCACGCCCCAATGTTGTGACATGTTTCAAGTGTGGAGAGCCGGGTCACTATAGTCGAGAGTGTCCCCAGAACAACAACCCCAATCAGTCTGGAAAGTCCGTTGGCCGTGCTAAGCCAGCGGGAAAGACATTCTACGCCAAGCCGGTCACCACTGCATGTGGCCAGGTCAACTATGTCTCAGCTGAGGAGGCTCATGAGGATCCTAACGTCGTCCTTGGTACGCTCCTTGTTAATTTCCATCCGGCATCTGTTCTTTTCGATACTGGAGCATCTCATTCATTCATATCTAAGAGCTATGCTCGATTGCATAACACAACATTCTGTGACATGCCCACTACCATGAAAATTCAAACACCTGGCTCTAGATGGCAAACTTCTAGAGTAAGCCATGGGAATGAAATTCTTGTTGATAGACTTGTCTTCCTTGCATCCTTAATAGCTCTCAAGTCCTCGGACATAAACATCATCTTTGGTATGGATTGGATGCCAGCTCATTATGCCAAGATTGATTGTGCCACTAGAACCGTTCAACTTACTCACCCATCGGGTAAGACAGTCAATGTCCTAACTCGAGTGGCCAAACGCTAGCTTTACTCCCTAAATGCCAACCCCCTTCCTGACCTCGAAGATATTCCGATAGTCCGAGACTTTCTGGATGTCTTTCTAGAAGAACTGCCAGGTGTTCCACCTGACAGGGATATCGAGTTTGTGATAGACCTTGTTCCAGGAACCGTTCCAATTTCTAGAAGACCGTATAAGATGGCACCCTTAGAACTAGCCGAGCTTAAGAACCAACTCGATGAGTCCTTGAAAAAGGGTTTCATCCGTCCTAGTTCCTCTCCTTGGGCTTTCCCCGTACTCTTCGTCAAGAAGAAGGATGGAACGGATCAGATGGTTGTAGATTACCGACCTGTCAACTTGGTCACTATCAAGAACAAGTATCCGCTTCCCAGGATCAACAATCTGTATGATTAGCTCGCTGGATCCTTAGTCTTTTCCAAGATGGATTTGAGGCTGGGCTACCATCAAATCAAAATCAGAAACAGGGACATTCCCAAAACGGCCTTTGTTACTCGTTATGGCCAATACGAGTACACCGTCATGTCCTTCGGTTTAACCAATGCCCCAGCCACTTTCTCTCAGTTAATGAACTCGGTCTTCATGGAGTATTTGGATACATTCGTCGTAGTATACCTCGATGACATACTCATCTATTCCAAGAATGAAGAGGAACATGCCGAACATCTAAGGCTGGTATTGACGAAACTTCGAGAGCATCGCCTTTATGCCAAATTATCCAAGTGTGAATTTTGGTTGCCAGAAGTGAGCTATCTAGGCCATGTAATCTCTGGCAAGGGTATTTCTGTCAATCCCGAGCGAGTTCAAGCCGTCCTTGATTGGACTCCACCTGAGACGGTCAAGCAAGTTCGAGCTTCCTTGGCTTAGCGAGCTATTGCTGCCGCTTCGTCGAGAATTTCTCCAAGGTTGCTAAACCTCTAACTGAACTCCTCAAGAAAGATAAAAAGTTCGAGTGGACCCCACAGTGCGCGTTTAGCTTTCAAGAACTGAAAAGACGCCTGACATCTGCTTCCGTACTGGTACCACCAGATTTCTCAAAGGACTTTATTATCTATTGCGACGCCTCGCGACAAGGACTAGGTTGCATACTCATGCAAGATCGTTAGGTAATTGCCTATGCTTCACGGACATTACACCCCCATGAGGAAAACTATCCCACACATGATCCAGAGCTTGCAGCTGTAGTCCATGCACTGAAAACTTGGCGACATTACCTTCTCGGTAATCGTTGAGAGATCTTCACCGATCACCAAAGTTTGAAATATATCTTCACCCAACCGGATTTGAATCTCAGGCAAAGACATTGGGTCGAGTTGATCTCAGAATACGGCTTAGGAATAACATACACCCCGGGCAAAGCCAATGTCATGGCTGATACGCTAAGTCGTAAATCTTATTGTAACAACCTGATGTTACAACAGAGTCAACCACTTCTCCACGAGGAATTTCGTAAGCTTAATCTTCACATTGTTCCTCGAGGATTCCTATCCACCCTGGTGGCGAAACCTACCCTTACGGATCAGATCATCAAGGCACAGAAGGTAGATCCGGGAATCTCCCATATTAAGAGAAACATTAAGAAAGGAGTCGCGAATTGTTTCTCCGTTGATGATCAAGGTGTCGTATACTTTGGAAACCGCTTATTGGTTCCCATGGCACGAAACCTGAGGCGGCTGATCCTTAAGGAAGCTCATGAATCCCCTCTCACCATTCATCCCGGTAGTACTAAAATGTATCAAGACCTACGCCAGAGGTTTTGTTGGACTAGGATGAAGAGAGAAATTGCTCAATATATTGCTAGTTGCGACATCTGTCGTCGTGTTAAAGCAGAGCATCAACGACCTGCTGGCACCCTTCAACCTTTGGCTATTCCTGAGTGGAAATGGGATAAAATCAGTATGGATTTCATTACTGGGTTTCCCAGGACCAAGAGAGGGAATAATGCTATCTTCGTCGTGATCGATCGTCTTTCCAAAGTAGCCCATTTCCTACCCGTTCGTGAGAGTATCACCGCTAGCGAGCTAGCTGACCTATACATCTCCCGAATTGTGTCTCTTTATGGTGTCCCATTGGAAATTAACTCAGACCGTGGGAGTCTCTTCACCTCTCGATTTTGGGAAAGTTTCCAAAATGCTATGGGAACTCGTCTCTCTTTTAGCACCGCCTTCCATCCTCAATCAAGTGGTCAAGTAGAGCGAGTCAATCAAATTCTGGAAGATATGCTCCGAGCTTCTGTCATCTGATTCGGAATGGGTTGGGAGAAATGCCTTCCATTCGCAGAGTTCGCTTATAACAATAGTTATCAAGCTAGCTTGGGCAAAGCTCCTTTCAAAGTTCTTTATGGACGAAAATGTCGAACGCCTCTTAACTAGTCAGAAACCGAGGAAAGACAACTCTTTGTCCCGGATATGATTCAGGAAGTACAAGAGCAGGTTCGTGTTATTCGTGAAAAGTTGAAAACAGCCCAATCTCATCAAAAGAGCCAATACGATCGTAAACATAAGTTCACAACTTATGAAGTCGGCGAGAAGGCTTACCTTCGGGTTACTCCGTTAAAGGGAAACTATCATTTCGGTATCAAAGGAAAATTGGCTCCTCTTTACATTGGACCCTTTCGCATTCTTGCCCAACGAGGAGAAGTTGCCTACCAATTGGAACTACCTTCGCATCTTTCCAGAGTTCACGATGTCTTCCACGTTTCTCAACTCAGGCGTTGCTTCGCGGATCCAATCCGTGGAGTGGACCACGAAACGCTTGATCTACAAGATAACCTCTCATATCGGGAATATCCTGTTCGTATCCTTGATCAAGCCGAGCGTACCACTCGACGCCATAATATCAAGTTTCTCAAGGTTCAATGGTCACACAATTCTGAGAAATAAGCTACTTGGGAAAGGGAGGACTGAATCTCCTTCTTCCCGACGAGTCCTGAATCTCGGGATGCGATTCTTTTGAGTGGGGGTGAGTTGTCACATCCCTGCTTTTAGTCATGCATTAGGGTTGGTTGAACTTGTGCATCATGTTTAAATTCCTTTTGAACTTGAAATGGGGCCTAATCAACCCCAACACCCCCCTGAAAATGCTAATTTCCAACAATTGGAATTTCAATGAACCCAAAATGCCCTTCATAAAAGCCCACCATTTTTGGTTCTGGTTTAAACCTCTGCCAGAAATGGTCTTGCGATTTATGGAGCCATTCTGGATTTTTGAACAAGCCATAAGTATTTGAATTTGGGCATTTTAAATGCTACAAATATTTTAAAGTGCTCAAATAATCTTGGAAGCATTTTTAGGCAGTTGAGAATATTCTCAAATGTGCCTCTGAATATTTCCAGGATTTTTGGAAAAGGAATGGTATTTTAATCATTTAAATACATAGAGCAGAGCTAATAAAAAAGAGAAAACAAAAAGGAACAGAGGACTTACCTGGAAGCCCACCTAGCAGGCCCACCTACTGGCCCAGCCCACCTCTGTGCTAGCAAGCTTCCTGCACTCGCCAGCACAGGCAAGCAGCTGCTCGATGGCGAGCACAACATGCATGCCACGCAGCTGCCCGCCGCCTCCCCGCTCCCCTCGTCGAGCTATCCACATGGGACGAACCCCCTCTCTCTCCCCGACCTCGCAGACACTCGCTCTCCACTCTGGCTCCTCTCTCTGGCCCTCCCGGACGACGCTCGAGCCGTCACCATTGCTGCCGCTCATCGCATCCGCGTCCAACACCGTCCCCGAGCCGCACCACCGTGTCTAGCAGCGTCGCCGTCGTCGACTACATCGACTAGCCAAGCCGCACGATGCCGGAGCCCCTCCAACATCGCCGTTGCCGTCGTCTTCAACCTCGGGCCGCCAGAGATCGCTGTTGCCGTTCCGACCGCACTGAGCCTTCCTCGAGCACGCTGACCGTCTCTACGGCTTCCCAGTGAGCTACTGCTCCTCCCCTTTCTCTCAGCTTCGTCGCTAGAGCTCTGTAGCCGCCGTGCCTCTTTCGTCCGAACGCACCGCTGCCTGAGCTCATTGCCGACGTAGCTACGGCCGCTTAGCGGTCCCACTGGCATGTCCAGCGTGCTCACCGCATTGCGTAGATGTTGTAGGTGCTAGCGCCACGCCGCCTAGGCCACTGCAGCCATGCGCACGAGCTGACCCGAGCTTCGGCCTCTGCCAAGCTCGTCGCCGGCGATGCTCCGGCCACTCCCCGGCCAAGCCATCACCACGGCTGGATGCGGGCGAGCACCAGTTGCCTGTAGCTGCTCTCCGCACAGCAAATGGTGCCCTATGGGCAAATCCCGCAGCACGCCGCCGCGTCTGGGCTCACCGGCGGCTAAACGCCAGCAGACGCTGACCGCTGACCGGCGAGGTTTGACCCTGCTGAGTCAGGTTGACTTCCCCCTCTCTCTCACTGACATGCGGACCCCGCCCGATTAATTACTCTGTTAGTGCTAATTAACTAGGTTAGTTTAACTAGTATAGTCACTGACTAGTGGGCCCTGCCCAGTTAATTAGACTAACTAAACGTAGTTAGTGCATAGAGTCACTGACCAGTGGGCCCCACTGGTCAGGTTTGACTAGCCCCTGGCGCCTTTGACTCGCTGGCGTCACAGTGACACAGTGGTGATGCAGTTATTTAATTTCTGGATTTAGTTTCATATAGGAAATTCCAGAAAATAGCCTAAACTTCTAAAAATCATAGAAAATCAACCATAGCTCCAAATCAAACAAATTATATATGAAAAATGATCAGAAAAATTCAATATATCCATTTGTAATGGTTTCATGCATGACAAGACACTATAACCTTGCTGTTTAGGTGAAACAAGATAATACACTTATTATGCATAAGAACATTAACTTTCATTTGAATCTTTGATTCAAATGAACCCATTTCAACTTGTTTCACATTGCATTAGGCAGGACACATCATTTTGCCATCTCATAGCATGCATCATATTGTTGCATATTGTCATGTGTTGATTATGTTCTGTGTGTCCTTCGTGGTAGGTTCTGCCTCCGAGGATATCTCCGAGTATCCAACTAAAGGGCAGTACCCTACTACCACTCCATCAGGCAAGCAACCCCATTGATCATATCTATACAATCCCATGTTCTTGCCTCTTCTCTCATTTACTGCATTAAGAGAACAACGTTTCAAACTGTTGTGTGCTACGGTAGTTGAACCCTTATCCTCTGCATGACCTGTCATTGCCATAGTAACTAGATGAAATCCACTAGCATGTGTAGGAATTTATGGAGCCATGTATGTGTTTCCTACCTTGCTATGCCTGCTATGCTTAGAGTTGTGTCAGGTCTGGTTCCTCTAGGTGATGGGCTAGAGTGAAATGATTATGCCGGTAATGTGAGGGATGTGTTGAACATGTTTTGGTAAAGGTATCGATGAGAGGCCATGTAGGAGTACATGGTGGGTTGTTTCATTGAGGCCGTCCATAAGAACTGAGATCTGTATGTGTGATTTAAGATTCAGTTACTACCATACATTGGGCCCGAAACCAATGGACACTCTCGGCTTCTTAATCACCCTAGTACTCTGTCCAGGAGTTGCAATTAGTTTCTGGTGTTTGTAGGTTATGTGTTGGCGGCCGTGCATAGCGCTGACCCTAGGGGTGGGCTATGTTGCGGAAGATACACAGTGGCCGGGTATGCCGGGCGTCCGTTTGGCGTCTCGAGACCCTGTTCAGATTGTTCGGGGCCGTATGTGGAAACCTCGGACCTACTCCCTACGGATGGAACCTGGATAGGCGATAAACCTGGACTAGAGACTTGAGTGTTTAGGTAGGCTGTGGCCGACACCCTCGGTGGGCTTCCGCTTGAAGGTTGCCGGGTACATGTCGTGTAAACGGCGGTAAGTGGTGAGAGCGTGTATGAAGAAGTACACCCCTGCAGGGTTAACATCATCTATTCGAATAGCCGTGTCCGCGGTAAAGGACTACTTGGTTGCCTATACAGTTCGTAGACAAGTTAATGGCTACTACTAAAAGACTCAAGATAAGTGTGAGTACCGAGGATGGCCCTCTCGTAGGATGACGAGGGAGGATCCCCGGTGGAGTATTGTGTTGGTGATTAGTGGACTTGTGTGCGAAAACTATTTTACTAGTGGTGTCTCGTAGGATAGCCTAGCCAAGAGTCAAAGCTGTCTTGCTGCAATAACTCCACCACCTTCTTGAGAATGAGCATGTATAGTAGGTTCTGATGTAAGACTTGTTGAGTACCTTTGTACTCATGTTTGCTAATTACTTTTTTTAGACGACAACACCGCCCCTCCGATGGGTTTTATGTAGATCTTGACGTCAATGAGTGACTTGCCACCCAGGTGGTGATCCTGGCCATGGAGGGCCCTATGTAGGTAGACCGACGTCGATGAGTGTCTGTACTCAGACTATTTGCTTCCGCATGTGCTTGTATGCTTGTATGACTTGAGTGTCGGGTCATGTGACCCCTACCTGTATGAACATGTTATGTATGGCTCTCTAGAGCCTTTAAATAAAGTGCTTGAGTTGTAGAGTTTTGTTGTCATGCCATGTTGTATTTACACATATCGAGCATATTGTGTGTATGATTGAAATGCTTGGTATGTGTGGGATCCGACAATCTAGTTGTCTATCCTTGGCAGCCTCTCTTATGGGGAAATGTAGTCTAGTGCTCCTTGAGCCATAGTAGTCCGCTACAGCCCGGTTCACCAGAGTCCTCCTAGCCCAGCACTACTACTCAGGACACTTGACTGGCCGGCATGTGTTTCACTTCGTTCCTATGTCTGTCACTTCGGGGAAATGTCACGCAGTGACTTCCGGAGTCCTGCCTAGCCTGCTACAGCCCGGGTCCCCCGGAGTCCTGTTAGCCCAGTGCTACAGCCCGGATTCACACGCTGATGATCGACATGCTCGATGTGATTCATGTATGCCTGTCTCCATAGGTTTGTGCCACTTTGGGTTCACGACTAGCCATTTCGGCCCGGGTTCTCTGTCATATGGATGCTAGCGACACTATCATATACGTGAGCCAAAAGGCGCAAACGGTCCCGGGCCATGGTAAGGCGACACCCGTGGGGATACCGTGTGTGAGGCCGCAATGTGATATGAGGTGTTACCGGCTAGATCGATGTGACTTGGAATTGGGGTCCTGACAATAAAAGTTCTCCAACTTCCCTAAAATTAAATATGATTTTTTCTAGAATATTTGAGAATATCTGGCACTGAAAACACAACAGAGGGAGCAAGGACCTGGCTATGAGGGTGGAGGGCGCGCCCCCCTGTCTCGTGGGCCCACGGTGCCTCCCCTACACTTATTCAAGCTACCACACACGCCTTCCTCCCACAAACACCACCAACCAGCTCAAACCCGAGCCCAAGCTCATCTTGCTGCCATTTACGATATGCTTGCTCAAAGTACCTCTCAGAAAACTGCTTTGGGGGATTGTTCCTTGGTATGTGACTCCTCCAATGGTCCAATTAGTTTTTGTTCTAGTGCTTTATTCATTGCATATTTTTGCTGCTTAGGTGACCATGTTCTTGAGCTTGCATGTCAAATTTATATGGCCAAAAGTAGTTTTGATGCATGATATAGTCTCTAGGCACTTATGGGAGTAGTTGCTATCAATTTTTTTGAGTTTGATTCACTTTTATTTTGAAGTTACTAAAATTTCAGAAATTTTTCAGAGGAAGAAATATGTTTAGGAAAATGTACCAAGGTGGTCCTTCAAGGAAGGAAGGACCCATGATCGCAATACGTGATGCCGACGAAGAACCACCGAGGGAAGCTCAAGTGCGGGCTTGTGAATGGCCTTCAGAGGACTTTATGGATCAAGCAGGAATCAAGGAAGAATTTAACGCATATGTGCGTAATGCTGATCTTGAGAGCTTCGACGCAAACAAATGCCGCCAGCACCACTATCTCACTGATTCCTTTGTGAGGAGGTTTGAATTTTCATCATCACGTAATTCTCAAATTGTCCTATTTGATCTTTATGAAAATTCTTATACTATGGACTTAGAGGATTTCAATACTGCTTGCAAACTTCCACAATGGGGCAGCACTAGTGAGCCTCGCAAATCTGATTTTAGAGATTTTCTTGCTAGTATAACTGTGGGGGAATCTAGAGATATAACACAAGCTACCATAGGGAGCATTCATTTTCCTGCCATACATTATTTTGCTCTCTTCATAGGTAGGTGCATAAATGGTAAAGATGAAGCATGCCACATATGTGTGCCTAATCTTAGCATTCTCAGAAGCGCTGTTTTAGGAGATAAACAATATAACTTGGGAGCCATTGTTGCATGTAGGTTGCATAATAATAGATTTAATGGAGATTTCTTTGGTGGAATTTATGCAACCCGTCTAGCTTATTTTCTTGATATACCCATACGTGGGTATGATATTGAGTTGCCTCCTATTTATTTAGATTATGAGGCTATGGTTCGTCATCATTTTGTTGAGAGGAACTATCAGTTCCTCCAATACCGACTAATCTTTGACAGATGACGCACTTATCACGTCGCTCTCCCTGCTCCTTCTTTCTTTGAATCTCAGGCAAAAGGGAGATATGTTATAACCAGGGAGGAGGCGGACGAGTATAAGAGGAGGACGGAGACGGCCCGTCTCCAAGCGATAGCTCATGAGGCAATAGCTGCTGCATCTCAGTACGACCCCAACTATTACATTGGATATCCACCAGGCCAGCCATGGCCATAGACCAACTTAGGCCAAAAGCCTAAGCTTGGGGGAGTACATATTTCCCACCGACATTACATTCATGTTCACACACTCATTGCTAGTTGTCGGTGCTCATACTTTTTCATTGTATCATCCATGCTAGTTTATTTTCCTTTTTATGCTTTCTTCTTGTGTGTTTAATAAACCTTGATAAAAACAAAGAAATTAGTTGTAGCTTTTAATTAGTTTACTTTCCATGCCTGTTGTAGTAGTAATTAAAAAGAAAACCCAAAAATATTTCTCGTTCTTCTTTTGCTTGTTGGGAGCTTTCCCGTGTAAATAGTATTATTTTATTTCTTGTTCTTTGGGGGTCGAGAGGAGAAGACCATAATGAAAATCTTAAAAGTGGCTCTTATATGCTTTATTGTTGATCTAACAAAAAGCCCATATTACCTTGTCTTCTCTCTTGAATTGAATGCTTGCTGATTCCAGCTTAGTCCAATGCACGTGTGACTATTATTATTATCCACACTATTCGGTCGTGCAAGTGAAAGGCCATAATGACGATATATGATGAACTTATTGAGATGTGAAAAGCTGGTATGAACTCGACCTCTTGTGTTTTTGTAAATACGATTAGTTCATCGTTCCTGATTCAGACTATTATGAATAAACATGTTTGCAATGACAAATAGAGATTATAGTTGCTTATGCCATGCTTAATTAGCTAGGAGCTTATAATGGTTTACCTTGCGTGCCAACATGCTATTAAAATGGTTGTGATGTGGTATGATAGGGTGGTATCCTCTTTTGAACAATTCGAGAAAGATTCTTCATCTAGTAGTAACAAGAACAAGAAAGATTCTTCATCTAGTAGTAACAAGAAAGATTCTTCATGCCACAAGTTAAATCTAGCAACAAGAACAAGAAAGATTCTTCATCTAGTAGTAACAACAATCATGCTAAATTCAATGTTGTTTCCTCTAGTAGTTCTCTTGATTCCACTAATGATTCTCTTAGCCACGTTACACTTCAGCAAGAAAATAGCTTATTGAAGGGAATTATAGAGAAAGATGTTTACAAAAGCCTTGCCGGAAGTAAGTAATTTGAGGAAACTGTGTGTAAGCAAGGAAGACACCGGAAGAATCAAGGTGTTGGTTTTGAACAAAAGTTCAATGCTAATGGAGTTGAGTGGGAAGAAGATCAATACCCCAAGAAGAAGTTTGTTCCTCAACAAGAGAAGTATGATCCTACTTCTTTCAAAGGAACACAATCTCAAGATGATCTTCCACCATAAGACCACAAGCAAAAGGGCAAGGACAAGCTTCAAGAGGAGATTGATGCATTTGAAGAAGCTCCTAAGGCCCTGGTCAAGTGGGTTCCCAAGACTACATCAAGTTCTACTTCATCAAGTACGATTGCAACTCCAAGGATTCCCATTAAGATGGTGTGGATCCCGAAGAAGAAGAACTAGAGAGTTCTTGAGGGTGACTACACCAACATAATTCACTCACATATCTTTGGCAAGGACAAGTGCAAACAACTTTCATATCTTGCACTAGTTCAAGGAGTCACAAACCCTCTTGTTGGTAAGACAAGGGACAAGGTAATCTAATGCTTCGATGGACATCATCTTGTGTACACATCACTCTATGTCTATGGATATCATTGTTTGTTCCTTGTGGGACTAACCCATGTAGGTATTGAAAGTGCAACTCACTCCAAAGGATTGCTCCGAATGATCTACATAAACATTGAGCATCCACATCTTCAACACCTACATGAAGTCATCATCGACAAAACCCAAGGTTAGTTCATCCCTCTTAGGGGGGATATCACATCTAGGGGGAGATTTACTCTAATCAATTGAGCTAAAGCAACTCTAATGGTGTGAACACAACAATGCTTTATGTAAAAGTGGCATCCCCCCTTGTGCTTCAACGATGAGTATGACTTACGATCAAATGTTCTCATTTGACTCGTAAGTCAATATACTCATATATAGATGACCTAGTCATCACCAGTTGTTTGATAGATGCTAGAGTGTTTGTGCATGCTTGTCACATTCTTTTGCTATCTTATTGTGTGAGCATGTTGGTTGCATATTTTACTCATTTGAGGACATCCATTTGTTGATTGTTTGGCCTATTTCTCTCTTGCCAAATGGACGGACAAGAATGCCTAAGAACTCCCTCTAGCTATCTATGCTTTTCTTGTCTCAAACTATATTCATGCTACATCACAAAGTTTGAAGAAGTCAGATTCGAACCACTCTGTGTGAGGAGCACTCGAAGTTCCCGATTCATCATAGACTTAAACTTCCAAAACCTCTTTGTGTTTCTCGGTCTGACCGATTCATCCTTTTCCATCCTACCGAGATCACTTAGTTGATCCAGGTTTTCAATCTCGGTGCAACTGATTAGAACCTTTCGGTCACACCGAGTTGCAGTAACTGCCTGCAATTTTGCATCTCGGTGCCACCGAGTTATTCCACTCGGTCACACTGACAGGGTTAGGTTATATATACAGACGGGCCAAAATTTGGAAAAATTTTCTGAAACCCCTTCGCCCGTGCCTAACCTACTCTGCCATTTCGGGTCTTCGGATCATCCTCTCATCGCTAGTGACCTCCCGCCACTGGTCTCCGCCGCTGTCAACGGAAATCTGCCCCGCCATTGGCACCGTATCAAGTTCGCCGCCGAACTAGGGTATGAACTTGATCTTTGTGCTAATCCACAACTTTGATTCTTAGCACATTGTGTTGCCATGATTCTTGCCATGTGTGAAATCATCCTGTCCAGCGAAAACGCACCGTAGATTAGTTTTGATTTGAAAATTTAGGGTTAGGTCTCCGCCGAATTCATCTCAGACCGACCGAGTTGTAAAAATCGGTCCCACCATAAACTGGATTCTAAGGCACACACTGCTACCCAAGTCAGGTGATCACAAGATGATCAGAGTACATGCTATAAACTTGCTGCACATATTTGATGTCCCATAGTAGTTCAAGGTCATGAGCTTGATTGTTGAGACAATCAAGAGGACTGATGCTGACCAGAAGAGAAGTTGTGGGTATGCCCCACAAATTCAGGAGCTCATCAACTCAAAGATGCGCACATGCACATATCATTTGGATAAGGAGCACCTGCCCATCTACCCTGATTTTGAAGACAATACTGTTGTAATGACTGAAGAAGATCCATCATCTGTGCAAGGACATGAGAAGAGAGAGAAGGCAAGTGCAGAGAAAGCTGCAAGAATGCCAACTGCTGAGCAGGCATCTCAGGCCTTCTTGAAGACCAAGGAAGATCATCTTGGATATCTGATCCAATCCACCCTGAGGATTGAGAAGGGCTTGGCCACCCTGACTAAGAACCAGGAGAGTTTGGAGAGGATTGTTGAGCAGAAGTTCTATGATCTGGATGTCAAGGTAACTGCTATCCAAAGTGCAGTTGAGCAGCTACAGGAGGAAGTAGAGGAGAAGAAGGGAAAGTCCACTACTGATGCTTTCAAGAGAGTGCCACAAGGCCCAAGGTGTGCCGCAGTTCCTGTGTCCGATACTCGAGCTTCAGTGTCAGCACCAGCAGCCACAGCTCCAGTGTCACCTCTAGCACCCACTCCATCAACTCCAACTACTTCATAGGAAGCCTTCATCCTTGGAGTTCTCTCTACACTACCTCCCGAAGATCAAGCCCGAGAGTCATTTAGCACTATGCATTTTTGAACTTTTTGGTAACTTGTTGCCAAAGGGGGAGAAAAATGTATAGATCATAGGCTTCGAGAGAGAGAGAGAGAGAGAGGGAGAGAGAGTGTGTGTGTTGATCCTTTTGATCTCTCTTGCTATTTTGATTAAACTTCTTTATCGTGTCCTTGTGTGGGATACTTGTTTGATCATGTGTTTGATCATTTGCTACATTAATGTTTGGTTGAATGATGCTATCCGTTACATTCCTTATATGATCATTCACTTGCTTGGTGCTGAGTGCATGCTTTTAATCTCTATAATTTTGAGTGCCCCACAAAGATGTATGTGACATGGAAGAGTAACCCATGATCCTAATTGATTGTGCATTTGCATTCCAAAGAAAATTCTAAATAATGCACAAATTTAGGGGGAGCTCTTGCTTATCACATACTTCTCAAAGCGACGATGTTTCTTTTAATTTTTATCATTTGTCGAAACTTTGATCTATATGTTGTCATCAATTACCAAGAAGGGGGAGATTGAAAGTGCAACTATCCCTGGGTGGTTTTGGTAATTCCTAACAACATATAGTCATTGAGCTAATCCTATTTCAAGATAAACATTTCAGGAAAGCTCAACGATTGGCATGGCATGGATGAGAAAAGTGGATCCCTCAAAATGCTAAGAACAAAGAATTGGCTCAAGCTCAAAGCTCAGGACTCTACATCTTTTCATTTTAAGTGATCGAAGATCACATTGAGTCCATAGGAAAAGCCAATACTATTAAGAGGGGATGAGGTGTTGACTAATGGCTTGCTTTCTCAAAGTGCTTAGTGATATGCTCCAAAACCCTCAACTACTTTCTCACATCCACATATGTCCCAAACCAAAAGTCAAACTCACCCACACCAAAATTTTCTATCCGGCGCCACCAAGTTCAGTTGACATAGCCACTGCCAAAAACCCTAGTATTTTCGGTCTCACTGATAGGGATCTCGGTCTCACCGAGATGGGATTGTAATATCTCTGTTTCCCCTTCGTAACATTTCGGTCAAACCGAGATGAGCGATCGGTCCCACCGAGATTGCAATGTAAACTCTTTGTTTCCCTTTCGTCATGTTTTGGTCCAACCGAGATGAGCGAATCGGTCCCACCGAGTTTGCCCGACCAGCTCTCTGTTAGTCCATTACTAAAATCGGTCTCACCGAGTTTGTGTAATCGGTCTCACCGAGATTATGTTATGCCCTAACCCTAACGAAATCGGTCCCACCGAGTTGACATGTCGATCCCACCGAGAATCCTAACGTTCACATTTTGAACTAAATTGGTCTGACCGACTTTCATGATTCGGTCCCACCGAGTTTGGTGATTTGTGTGTAATGGTTAGATTTTGTGTGGCAGCTATTTATACCCCTCCACCCACTCTTCATTTATAGAAAGAGCCATCAGAACATGCCTACACTTCCAACTTACATTTTCTGAAGAGAGAACCACCTACACTTGTGTTGAGGTCAAGATATTCCACTCGAACCACATAAATCTTGATCTCTATCCTTCCCCAAGTTGCTTTCCCCTCAAATCATCTTTCCACCAAGTCCAAATCCTGTGAGAGAGATTTGAGTGTTGGGGAGACTATCATTTGAAGCACAAGAGCAAGGAGTTCATCATCAGCACACCATTTGTTACCTCTTGGAGAGTGGTGTCTCCTAGATTGGTTAGGTGTCACTTGGGAGCCTCCGTCAAGATTGTGGAGTTGAACCAAGGAGTTTGTAAGTGCAAGGAGATCGCCTACTTCGTGAAGATATACCCGAGTGAGGCAAGTCCTTTGTGGGCTACGGCCATGGTGGGATAGATAAGGTTGCTTCTTCGTGGACCCTTCGTGGGTGGAGCCCTCCGTGGACTCGCGCAATAGTTTCCCTTCATGGATTGAAGTCTCCATCAACGTGGATGTACGATAGCACCACCTATCGGAACCACGCCAAAAATCTCCGTGTCTCCAATTGCGTTTGCACACTCCAAACTCCTCCCTTTACCTTCATATCCAATTGTTTTACTTTCCGCTGCTATATTCGTAGAATTGCATCTGTAGGTTGATTGCTTGATTCGTGCTAAGTTGCTAAAATATGCCTAGAACAAAAATTGGGAAAAGGCTAGATTTTTATTTTGTCAAGTAGTCTAATCACCCCCCTCTAGACATACTTTCGATCCTACACTATTGTTACCACCACTATCATATTACTTTGCTACTAAATACTCTACTATAGATATTAAGTTTCCAGGTGTGGTTGACTTGACAACTCAGCTGCTAATACTTGAGAATATTCTTTGGCTCCCCTTGTGTCGAATCAATAAATTTGGGTTTAATAGTCTACCCTCGAAGACTGTTGCGATCCCCTATACTGGTGGGTTATCAAGACCATTTTTTGGCGCCGTTGCTGGGGAGCATAGCTCTATTCTTTGAGTCACTTGTGATTTATATATGCTTATCACTATGAAGAACTTGAAAGATCATAGAACCAAGATCTATCCCTCAACTACGAGGGGAGGTAAGGAACTGCCATCTAGCTCTGCACTTGATTCACCTTCTGTTATAAGTAAACTTGCAACACCTACACCTGCTATTCATTCTGATATGTCACATGTTATTGATGATGCCACTTCTGCTTTGCATGATACATATGATCAAACTACTTCTATGCTTGATACTAGTGTGTCACTTGGTGAATTTCCTGATGAACAACTTGCTAGGGCTAAAGAGAATGAAATTATTGAAACTGATAATATTGATGAAAGTGATGATGAAGATTCTCCCCCTAGGTATGAATTGCATGTTGTTCCTGAGGGTTATGTTATGTATGAAGAGACTGCTAGAGACTTTCTTGCCTGCAATGATATAAGTGATCTTAAGAAACTATTAGCTAAGCTTAAAGAAAAATCTCTGAATGCTAGAATGAAATATGATCCTACTTATGCTACTTCACCTATCTTTATTACTGATAAGGATTATGATTTCTCTGTTGATCCTGATATAATTACTTTGGTTGAATCTGATCCTTTCGATGGCTATGAATCTGAAACTGTTGTGGCACATCTTACTAAATTAAATGATATAGCTACCCTGTTCACTAATGATGAGAAAACTCGCTACTATTATATCCTTAAATTATTTCCGTTCTCATTAAAGGGTGATGCTAAGATATGGTTTAATTGTCTTGAGCCTGGTTGTGTGCGTAGTCCCCAGGACTTGATTTACTACTTCTCTGCTAAATATTTCCCCGCTCATAAGAAACAAGCTGCTTTAAGAGAAATATATAATTTTGTGCAAATTGAAGAAGAAAGTCCCCCACAACCTTGGGGGAGGCTTCTCCAATTACTTAATGCTTTGCTTGATCATCCTCTCAAGAAAAATGAAATACTTGATATCTTTTATAATGGACTAACCGATGCTTCCAGAGATTACCGGATAGTTGTGATGGTTGTGTTTTCAGGGAAAGAACTATTGATCAAGCTGAATTGCTATTGTATAATATGTTGACTAATGAAAATAATTGGACACTTCCTGAACCAACTCCTAAGCCAACTCCAAAGAAAAGGGGTATTCTATTTCTCAGTCCTGAAGATATGCAAGAGGCAAAGAAATCTATGAAAGAAAAAGGTATAAAAGCTGAAGATGTTAAGAATTTACCTCCTGTTGAAGAAATACATGGTCTTAATTCATCACCTATTGAAGAAACACACGGTCTCGATAACCTGACACAGGTAGTAAAGGTAAATTCTCTCTATAGATATGATAAAGCTGAAATCCCTCCTGCTAAGTTTGTTAGCCAATGTTTGGATGAATTTGATAACTTTATGGTTAAGCAAGAAGATTTTAATGCTTATTTTGGTAGACAAAAGAAACACAATGCTTGTATGATTGAACACTTGAGTGAATATATGGCTAGTGTTAAAGGTGAACTTAAACTTATTAGTAAACATGCTTCTATGGTTACCACTCAAGTAGAACAAGTACTTAAAGCTCAGAATGATTTGCTCAATGAATTGAATAGTAAGAATAATAACTTTGATGTTAGAGTTGCAACTAGAGGAGGTAAAGTGACTGATGAACCTTTGTATCCTGAGGGCCACCCTAAGAGAATTGAGCAAGATTCTCAGAGAAATAACATTGATGCACCTAGTCCTTCTAAGAGGAAGAAAAAGAAAAATGATAGGACTTTGCATGCTTCTAGTGAACCTGTTGTAGACACACCTGAGAATCCCAATGATATTTCTAACTCTGATGCTGAAACACAATCTGGTAATGAACATGAACCTAGTGATAATGTTAATGATGATGTTCATATTGATGGTCAACCTAGCAAAGATAATGATGTAGAGATTGAACCTGTTGTTGATCTTGATAACCCACAATCAAAGAATCAACATTATCATAAGAGAGACTTTATTGCTAGGAAGCACGGTAAAGAAAGAGAACCATGGGTTCAGAAACCCATTCCTCCTAAACCATTGTGATATCCTGGCTTAATAGGGATAATAGACTACTCATATCAATAAGGAATTACTTCTTTTCCGGAAGCCCATTCGGACAGAACTCCAAAGTTAAGCATGCTCATCTTGGAGTAGTTTTAGGATGGGTGACCGACCGGGAAGTTGCTCCCGGGTGCGCACGAGTGAGGACAAAGTGCGCAGAAAAGACTAGTATTGCTGTGGGGCTAGTCTAGATCCCGCCAGGAGTAACGACCACCGGCGGGTGTGTCCGAGGCGTTACAACTTGGTATCAAAGCCGACCCTCGCGGTTACATGGATGTTTGCGGATAGGTGCGCGGTCATGTTGTTCATGACGTTTGTGACACGTCGTGGCACACGACATGGTACATGTACCGGACTGGATGCACAGACGTATGTGCCAAGAGGGAACATTCCTATGGCCCGACGAGGACGTCAGTTTCTCTGAGTGGGGGTCTATGTGATAGCCTGGCTTAATAGGGATGATAGACTACTCATATCAATAAGGAATTCCTTCTTTTCCGAAAGCCCATTCAGACAGAACTCCAAAGTTAAGCGTGCTCAGCTTGGAGTAGTTTCAGGATGGGTGACCGACCGGGAAGTTGCTCTCGGGTGCGCACGAGTGAGGACAAAATGCGCAGAAAATACTAGTATTGATCTGTGGGTCCAGTCTAGATCCCGCCAGGAGTAACGACCACCGGCGGGTGCGTCCGGGGCGTTACAACCATCGAAGAAAAAGGACGATGATGATTTTGAGCGCTTTGCTGAAATGATTAGACCTATATTTTTGCGTATGCATTTGACTAATATGCTTAAAATGAATCCTTATGCTAAATATACCGGAAGCTGACATAAGAGAAAGATACCGGAAGCTGCAATTTCCACCATGCTTTCTAATTATACTTTTAAGAGTGGAATACCAAAGAAACTTGGAGATCTAGGAGTACCAACTATACCATGCTCCATTAAAAGAAACTATGTTAAAACTGCTTTATGTGATCTTGGAGCCGGTGTTAGTGTTATGCCTCTCGCTTTATATCACTACTAGGAAAAGGGCTATAGATAGGATTGACACTAATGGCGCACCAGGGAACTAGTGCGCCACTACTATATACTAATGGCGCACCAGTTGGGGATGCGCCATTAGTGTGGAAGACACTAATGGTGCACCGGAAAATAGGTGCGCCACTAGTGATAATTTTTTTTCATTTTTACATACATACTAATGGCGCATCCTACAGGAGTGCGCCATTACTAGTTCTAACTAGTAATGGCGCACCAGACAGGGAGTGCGCCAGTACTGAATTTTTTATATTCTTTTTTTTTGCAAAACTACTAATGGCGCACTGCCTCACAGTGCGCCATTACAAGTTTAAACTACTAATGGCGCACCCTGTAAAAGTGCGCCATTAGTATATATATATTTTTTACTTTTCTGCAAAATTACTAATGGCGCACCACCTGTAGGTGCACCATTAGTAACCAGGGTTACTAATGGCGCATTTGCAGGTGGTGCGCCATTAGTAACCTGGGACCCCAACAAGATATTTTGGACAGCCACACCTACCCACTCACTTTCCCCACTTCATTCCCTCCACCTCCTTCTCCAAGCTTTCGGCTGCCTCCTCCTCCTCACCTCATTTCCACCATAGATTCATCAAAATTAAGTGGTGAAATTACCTTTTTTTGATAGGTAAGTAAGGGGAAAGCTATCTTCATGATGTTTGTGGTGTTGCATGTGTTTGTGGTGTTGCATATATGTTTGTGTTTGCAGGTACCGGTATTTGAAATGCGATAGTTGCCAATATTTTGCCGGAATGTTGATTCATTTCCGTTTCGGCGAGAATTTTGGCACTATGCATTCTTTTTGGTCCTATTTTTAGGGAAGGTCATGCCAAATTTTTTCTTGGTTCTAAAATATCGTTTTGCTCTACCCCGCAGGCGACCATGGTCCGCACGATGACCGAAGGCATCGTGAATAGGTTTTTGAGGTCCGCGAAGGCCGAGATGCTTCAAAAGAACGAGACGGAGATAAGATGTCCGTGTCGAAGATGCAAGCTGAAGAGCCTTATTGCGGACTCGGATTCCGAGCAGGTGCGGGACCACCTACTCTTGCGTGGTTTCATGGATGGCTATCGGTGGCAAGGTGATGAAGATGACTATGAAGTCTTCCATGGGGGCCGGGCAAGAAATGAGGAAGGCAACAAGACAAGAACCACCGCGGCGAGGGCGGGCGAGAAGACGAAGAATCTCCAGGACATGATCACGACGGTGATGCTGTACACAGTCATCATGTAGAAGATGTCGTACATGATGATGAGGAAGATCAAGACGAAGGGCATGATCATGAAGATGAAGATGCCGGAGCAGACGACGATGGAGGCTGGGTGCAGGACCCTCATATTCAAGAGCTGCCTCTCAAGCAGACGGATAACGCAACAGCTGCCGCCCGAGAGAAAGCCAATCTGGATCAACTGGAGATAGACGCGGTTACCCCATTGTATGAAGGATGCAGGCCCAAGGATACCCGCCTGAAAGTAACACTCATGGCTCTGGAGATGAAGGTAAAACACAAAATGACTGACGCATGCTTCGACGAGAACATGTCATTCTGGCACGAGCGTCTTCCCAAGGGGAACAAGTGCCCGACCAGTTTCGAGGAGGCGAAGAAAATCGTGTGTCCTCTGGATTTACCGCACGTGAAATACCATGTGTGCATGAACAATTGCATCATTTATCAGGACGAGCACGCGGAGTCTTCCATATGTCCGGTGTGCGGCGTCACTCGATACAAGAAGAGGAAGAAAGCTCCTTGAAAATCGGTGTGGTACTTTCTGATCACTCCTCGTCTGCAGCGGTATTTCCCAGACCCTAAGGTAGCAAAGCTCCTGCATTGGCATGCGGATAGGGAGGAGAAGAAGCGGGAAGATGACGGGAATGATCCGGAGATAAATAAAAAAGACAAGATGCTGAGTCACCCTAAGGATGCGAGCCAGTGGCAAGAGTTGAACTTCGAATACCCAGAATTTGGGAAGGATCCAAGGAACATCGTGTTGTGTGCGAGCACCGATGGAGTCAATCCGTTTGGCAGCCAGAGAAGCACACATAGCACCTGGCCTGTGTTTGTGTGGATGTACAACCTTTCCCCCTGGCTGTGCATGAAGAGGAAGTACATTCACATGAGTATGCTAATTGAAGGGCCGAAACAACCAGGGAACGACATCAATATGTATCTACGGCTGCTGAAAGAGGAGCTAGACACGCTATGGAAAACGCCAGCCAATACGTGGGGCGCCGCAGATAAAGAATATTTCCCTATGAGAGCCGCACTGCTCATGATGGTGCACGACTATCTCGGTTACGGATATCTCGCGGGGCAGGTAGTCCACGGATTTTCTGGATGCGTAAGGTGCATGGATGACACAATGTATCACCAGCTAGATAGAGATCCCGGGTCTTCGAAAACTGTGTTCATGGGACATCAAAGGTGGCTTCGCGACGATGACCCGTGGAGGAAATGCAAGGATCTGTTCGATGGTGAAACCGATCCCCAAAAACGCCCGCGTACGAGGAGCGGCGAGGAAATAGACGAGCTGTTGAAAAATTGGAAAGATTGCCCACTGTCGGGAAAGAAGCAAAAGGCGCCAGAGCCGGGAAAGAAGCGAAAGGCGCCAGAGCCGTTGCTGAAGGTATGGAAAACGAGGTCTGTTTTCTGGGACTTGCCGTACTGGAAGATCCACCGTGTGCCTCACAGCCTTGATGCCATGCATATCACGAAGAACGTGTGCAAGAGTCTGCTTGGTACCCTGCTCAACATGCCAGAGAGGACCAAAGATGGGCCGAAAGCAAGGGCAGACTTGAAATCAATGGGCATCAGGCAGGAGCTTCATGCTAATGATGATGATGATGATGATGATGAGGCAAAACAGGACACAGAAACTCGTCGCAAAGGCAAAAAGGCCAAGAAGACCGGAAGTGACTACCCTCCCTCGTGCTTCACTCTAAGTCAGGAGGAGATCGAGCAGTTTTCACCTGCCTCGTAGGAATAAACTTCCTTATGGTTACGCGAGGAAGATAAGTAGATACCTAGACCCAGCGAAGCAGAAGTTCAGCGGGATGAAGTCTCACGACTGTCACGTGCTGATGACGCAGATACTTCCAGTTGCAATCCGTGGGATCATGGACGTGCACATCCGTGACACGCTATTTGGTGTATGCAACTTTTTCGACGTCATCTCTCAGAAGTCGATTGGCGTGAGGCAACTCAGAAGGCTACAGGAAGAGATCGTGGTGATACTATGCGAGCTTGAGATGTACTTCCCGCCCGCATTCTTCGGCGTTATGGTGCATCTGCTGGTCCATATCGTGGAGGATATCATCCAACTCGGGCTGACGTTCCTGCACAGCATGATGCCGTTCAAAAGGATGAATGCTGTCATCAAAGGATACATTCGCAACATGTCACATCTAGAGGGAAGTATAGCCAGGGGCTTTCTGACCGAAGAGTGCATCTCCTACTGCACGAATTATCTAGGCATCGAGAACCCCATTGGTCTGCCCGTCAACAGGCACCTCGGCGGGCTCGCTGGATGGGGTCACCGTGAGGGTCGCCGCGAAATGCATGTCGACTTCGAGGGTCGACTCGCCGACTTTGAAAGAGCAAACCTAGTCGCGCTACAACACATAGACGTGGTCGATCCTTGGGTGGTAGAGCACAAAACCTTTATTCAGAAGACGTACAATGACCGAGCCCAACAGAGGACGGACGGAGATATAATCAAAGAGCACAACTCATGTTTCACGCATTGGTTCAAGCAGAAGCTTTTGTCGTACCCTTTACATGAGGATTCTTCCGCGGAAGAACAACTCATATTCGCCATGTCACAGGGCGCCGACGCCGGCATTGGAGCTTAATGCACCCGGGTGTACGCCGGACGGCACCTCGCCAGCAAGCGGCCCCTCCGTCAGTTGCACGCCCGCCATTGGCGGTGCCTCGACATTAGCCGAGCTCGACGGCATCACGGTAACTAAGCCTCTCGGCCGAGGACTTCATCTCCTTGCCTTTGACTGGGCATCCCTGACGCCCTACATGTTTTCGCAGGGCGCCGCCAACGTTCCTCGCACTCTCCTGCACTTCGTGGGCGGCGAGTTGGTCGATGTCGCCAAGGGCAGAATCATTCAACAGGGCAACCCCGTGTTCCACGGTAATCCGATGCCACCCACAATGTATAGGGTTGAAGTGGTTCAGGTGCTGCCAGGCTGCGACGAGTTGTTACCTCCGATTCGACCCGCTGGGGCCGACGAAGAAGATGAGATGACCCTCAGCGCCTGCGTAACCTGGCCCCTGCTTTGGCCGAAGAGCCAGATTTGTTTGGGGGCGGGGGACACCACCCCACAGACAAGACCGCCAGTCGTGCCGGCTCCAAGCCATGGCAAGAACGCCGCAACGCTACCGGACATGCCGGACATCCCTATGGCACAGGATCCGGACATGCGTATGGCACAGGATCCGGACGACGACGACAACGACGATGGTACATTTACCAACGTCGATAAGTACTTTGCCGAAAATGGGTACGGTGACGAGTTCTGCGGGCCTCCTTCTCAAGAACCCAAACAAGACGATCGCGATCTAGCTGGTACGGCGGAGAAACCCAATTGCAACAGGCGTCGTCTGGCGTTCAGTTCTCAGGAGACGCCTCCAGCTGCCGCCTTCACCGAACTTCAGATAGCGGAGGTGCCAAATATTATCAGCCCCAACACGCTTAAGAAGGCGGTCTGTGAGCAGAACTCGGTCCCATTACAGCAGATCAAGAAGAAGGGCCGGAAACGACCGACTAAGAAGGCCGCCGGTACGAGCCAGCCGGCACCGAGTACAATCCGTGCTTAGGACGGGCCACCTTGACCTAAGGATATCTCGAGGACGGTGCATGTGGCGGGTAGGGCGATGCTACTGACAAATATGCTCAATGCTGCAATCGTTGCTATGCGGAGTCTGGACGACAGTGTTCTTTCCTTGGAGAAGCGGCGTCTCAGAGAGAATGACGTGGCTTACCCGGTCTTCGTGGCCAAGGTGCCAGAGGGCAAGGGCTTTGTGGATGGCGCCATCGGGGGTACGATCGTCCTGCGGTTTGATGACATCTTCGCTATGTTCAACCTTCATCCGCTGCACTACACCTTCGTTCGGCTGTTTTCGCCGAGTATGGAGATACGGATCATTAGAGACAAGACCCCGGACATCGTGATCGTCGACCCCTTCTACATGCGTGCCAAGCTCTTGAGCAGCGCTGGGGACCACCAAGTCGCGAGTTCACACCTCGAAGACGTCATTCTGGCAAACCCAAATAAGGATAACTTCCTTGTGCCTTACTTTCCCGAGTAAGTCATCCCTTAACCGCCCCGTAACATATGATTTCTTAGATTTCGATCGTTCTTTTTTTCTAACATTCCGTGTTCTGTGCAGTGACACACATTGCACACTCATCCTCTTAAGCCCGAAATATTCCATGGCCACATATTTCGACCCGAACCATAACTCCAAGATAGACTACACAAATATCAAGAAAGTTCTTGATGATGTTCTCCCTGGCTACGCCAAATCTGGAGGCACCTTCATCAGGGTAGTTCGTAAGTACAGCAAGCATGTTTTCGCCCACAATACGATGTTCTGCTGCGTCAAGCAGCCGCCTGGTGGTCAGAAGGATGCCTACTACGCCCTCCATCACATGCGGGCGATCGTAAGGGACCATCATCACCTTCTGCTACCAAATAATCTCAAAGATTTGGCCGCGAGCTTGTCGGCAATCTAGGACATGGACATCAGACAAGAATTCTTTCGCATCTAGTCGGATTTTGCGGACATCATCCATCAAGATGTCCTTCATACCTTGGGGCAATTCTTCCTTAGATATCAACCATCCAAAATTGAGATAGACGGAATGCTACAAATGCAGGCTAACAACGCCCGCGATTTCATGACCATCACGACAGACGGCGGCTCTGTCCATGAGTCGAGTCGAAAGTAGTGATGTGTAGTTCTGAAACATTGATTGGCTCATGTTGTAATTAAACTTTAATGAATTGTATGTCTCTTTGGTTTGGACAGTCGTTCAACTTAGATGTAATTGATGCTATTTATTAGTAGGACCATGAATTGTTCTATTAATGTCTTGCTTTTCTCTTCCGATCCTTTTGTTGCATACTTATATATTGCTTATGTATGTATTGTCTGTTGTTTGGCTTGTGCATAGAGATGCCATCGTATGTCGTGTACAAGGGTAAGGTTCCCGGAGTCTACGATGACTGGGAGGAGTGTCGGAGACAGGTTCACCGTTTCAGTGGTAACAATTACAAAGGGTACACCACTAGGGCGGAGGCCGAATCTAGATACGCCTGCTATCTAGCGGGAGAGAGGAGGGAGCGTTGGAGGAACCGGATGAAGACCAGTTTGATCATGATGATGCTCATCGTGATGAGCACAGCTCTCTTCTATGTGATGGTAGTTTAGATGATTGATATCGACTTGTAATGTGAAGACAAACTTGATACTCGCGGTCTCGAGACTTGTAATGTTTTATCTTTGTTCGGTCTTTCGAATTCGGAGACTAATATGATGAATTGTATTCGGAGACTAATCTTCTATTGTATTCGATGAATCTGCTATTGTTGTGTGCTACTGTCTATATTCTGTCAAATAATATATTTTGTAACCTACGCAAAAATCAGAAAAGTAAAAAAAAACAAATATTCATACTAATGGCGCATCACCACAAGGTGCGCCATTAGTATGCCAAAGGATACTAATGGCGCATCAAGACAAAGTGCGCCATTAGTATGCCAAGTATACTAATGGCGCATCTATCCGCAGTGCGCCATTAGTGTGCAAAAGCACATGGTTAAATATGGCCCGTGGGAGGCATACTAATGGCGCATGGCGTTATATACTAATGGCGCACTAGGTGGTGCGCCATTAGTAAAAATACTAGTGGCGTGATACTAATGGCGCACCAGTGATGCACCATTAGTAGGCAAAACTGGTGCGCCATTAGTAGGCCTTTTCCTAGTAGTGTATCGTAGACTTGATTTGAATAAGTTGAAACCTACTGAAATATCTTTGCAAATGGCCGATAAATCAACTAATATACCTGTCGGTATTAGTGAGGATGTGCCTGTTGTGGTTGAAAACGTTAATATTTTAACATACTTTGTCACTCTTGATATCCCCGAGGACGATAGTATGTCTATTATTCTTGGAAGACCATTTTTGAATACTGCAGGGGCTGTTATTGATTGCACCAAACTCAATGGCACTTTTCATGTTAATGGTAATGAGCATACGGTACACTATCCGAGGAAACAACCTCAAGTCCACAGTATCAATTCTATTGGAAAAATTTCAACAATTACTATTGGAGGTTTTGAATTTCCTCTTCCTACTGTCAAGAAGAAATATGATATTCTTATTGTTTGGGATGCGCATATCCCCGTTGAGGTAACCTAGTGTTATTCGAAAATTCTTCGGTTTCATGTTATTCGAAATGAGTTTGTTAACAAGACCTGATCAACCTTGTTAGTGGATTCCTTTTGATGAGCATGAGATGGGTGAATTTCGACAACACAACTTTCTGTACCCTCCTTTTACTTTCTGTTATTTATATTAAATAAAACAAAAATAGTATTTTCTCTTTGTTTTCTGAATTATCCATGCAATAAAAAATACCCCGAAAATAAAAGTTCTCCAAATGCCCTGAAAATTAAATATGATTTTTTCTAGAATATTTGAGAATATATGGCACTGAAAACACAGTAGGGGGAGCAGCCACGTGCCCACGAGGGTGGAGGGCGCGCCCACACCCTGGGTGCGCCCCCTGCCTCGTGGACGCCACGTGGGTCCCCTCCACTTATTCCAGCCACCACACACTCCTTCTTAGTCCCCAAAAAATCACCAACCAGCTCAAGCACGAGTTCTAGCTCATCTTGCTGCCATTTTCGATCTCCTAGCTCAAAGCTCCATTCACAAAACGGCTTGGGGGATTGTTCTTTGGTATGTGACTCCTGCAATGGTCCAAATAGTTTTTGTTCTAGGGCTTTATTCATTGCAAATTTTTGCTGCTTAGGTGACCATGGTCTTGAGCTTGCATGTCAAATTTATATAGTCCCAAGTAGTTCTAAGGCATGATATAGTCTATAGGAACTTGTAGGAGTAGTTGCTATCAATTTTGTTGAGCTTGGTTCACTTTTATTTTTAAGTTGCTAAAAATTCCAGAAATATTTCATAGGAAGAAATATGTTTAGAAAAATGTACCAAGGTGGTTTTTCAAGGAAGCAAGGACCCATACCCGCAATACACGATGCGGATGATGCACCACCAAGGGATGCTCAAGTGCGGCCTTGTGAATGGATGTTAGAGGACTTCATGGTTCGAGCGGGAATCAAGGAGGAATTTGAAGCATATGTGCGTAATGCCGATCTTGAAGGCTTCGTGGCGGATAAGTGCCGTAAATAGCACTACCTCACCGATTCCTTTGTGAGAAGGTTTGAATTTTCATCATCACGCAATTCTCAAACTGTCCTGTTTGATCTTTATGATAAATCTTATTCCATGGACTTAGAAGATTTTAACACTGGTTGTAAACTCCCATAGTGGGGTAATGTTAGAGAACCTCGCAAATCTGAAAATAGAGATTTTCTTGCTAGTATAACTGTGGGGGAATCTAGAGATGTAACACAAGCCACCATAGGGAGCATTCATTTTCCCGCTATACATTATTTTGCTGTCTTCATAGGAAGGTGCATAAATGGTAAAGATGAAGCACGTCACGTGTGTACCCGATCTAAGCGTTCTCAAGAGCACTGTTTTAGGAGATAAACAATACAACTTGGGGGCTATTGTTGCACGTAGGTTGCATAATAATAGTATTCATGGAGATTTCTTTGGTAGAATTTATGCAACTCGTATAGCTAACTTTCTTGAGATACACATACGTGGAGATGATATTGAGTTGCCTCCTTCTTATCTAGATTATGATGCTATGGTTTATCATCAGTTTGTTGAGAGGAACGACCATTCCTGGAGTACCGACTAATCTTTGACAAATGACGCACCTATCATGTTGCTCTCCCTACTCCCGCTTTCTTTGACTTTCAGGTAAAGGGGAGATATGTTATAACTAGGGAGGAGGCGAACGGGTATAAGAGGAGGACAGAAATAGCTCACCTCCAAGCGACAGCTCATGAGGCAATAGTTGTTGCATCACAGTACGACCCCAACTACAACTTTGGATATCCGCCAGGCCAGCCGTGGCAATAGACCAACTTAGGCCAAAACCTAAGTTGGGGAGTACATATTTCTCACCAACATTACATTTATGTTCACACACTCATGCTAGTTTTCGGTGCTCATACTTTTTCATTGTAATACCCATTATAGTTTATTTCCCTTTTTATGCTTTTCTCTTGTGTGTTTGATAAACCTTAAGAAAAAAACCAAAAAAATTTAGTTGTAGCTTTTAGTTAGTTTACTTTCCATGTCTGTAGTAGTAGTAATTAAAAGAAAACCCAAAAAGATTTCCCGTACTTCTTTTGCTTGTTGGGAGCTTTCCCGCGTAAATATTTTTGTTTCTATTCTTTGGGGGTCGAGAGGAGAAGACCACAATGAAAATTTTGAGTGGCTCTTATATGCATTATTATTGATCTAACAGAGAGCCCATATTACCTTGTCTTCTCTCTTGAATTGAATGCTTGCAGATTCCAGCTTAGTCCAATGCATGTCCACTATTATTATTATCCACACTATTCAGTCGTGCCAGTGAAAGGCAATAATGATGAGAAAAGCTGGTATGAACTCGACCTCTCTTGTTTTTGTAAATATAATTAATTCATCATTCCTGATTCTGCCTATTATGAAATAAACATGTTTGCAATGACAATTAGAGATTATAGTTGCTTATGCCATGCTTAATTAGCTAGGAGCTTATAATGGTTTACCTTGCGTGCCAACATGCTATTAAAATGGTTGTGATGTGGTATGATAGGGCGATATCCTCTTTTGAACGATTCGAGTGGCTTAACTTGGCACATGTTCACGCATGTAGTTGAAACAAAATCAACATAGCCTATACGATATTTATGTTCATGGTGCATTATATCCTACTGATGCTTGCATTCGGTGTTGATTAATTTTAATGCATGTTCATGAATGTTGTCGCTCTCTAGCTGGTCGCTTCCCAGTCCTTTTCTAGACTTCACTTGTACTAAGCGGGAATACTGCTTGTGCATCCAACTCCATAAACCCCAAAGTTGTTCCATATGAGTCCACCATACCTACCTATATACGGTATCTACCTGCCGTTCCAAGTAAATTTGTATGTGCCAAACTCTAAACCTTCAAATAAACATTATGTTTTGTATTATCGAATAGCTCATGTATCAACTAGGTATGTCTATATCTTCTTTGCTAGGCGGCTTATTCTCAAGAGGAATGGACGCCGCTCCTCACTCACGAGAAAATGGCTAGTCAACGGGATGCCCAGTCCCATGCTTTACGCAAATCAAATCAAAATAACTGCATACAAAACTCCCCCGGGACTCTTGTTAGTTGGAGGCACTCGTTGTTTCGAGCAAGCCATTGATTGATGCTTGTTGGTGGAGGGGGAGTATAAACTTTACCATTCTGTTTGGGAACCGCCTATAATGTGTGTAGCATGGAATATATTGCCATCTCTTGGTTGTTATGTTGACAATGAAAGTAGACTGCTCAAAATATTATTCATATCTATTTCAAAACCGAGCTCTGGCACCTCTACAAATCTCTGCTTCCCTCTGCGAAGGGCCTATCTATTTACTTTTATGGTGAGTCATCATCCTCTTATTAAACCTCACCAGTTGGAGAGCACCACTGTCATTTGCATTCATTACTGTTAGTTTACAGTGAGTATGACTTGACTGGATCTCTTTTACCATGAATTACAAGGGCTAGCGAGATACCATCTTGTTATATCATATCATGATTGTTATGAGAAACTGTTGTCATCCGAGATTTAGTATTATTGCTCGCCAGTTGATTATGCATTTGATATGAGTAAACATGAGACCTAAATGTTATTGCGAATGTGGTTAGTTCATAATCTTTGCTGAAAACTTAAATGTTGGCTTTACATATTTACAACAACAAGAGCAAACAGAGTTTGTAAAAGTTTTCTTTATCACTTTTAGTTTATCAACTGAATTGCTTGAGGACAAGCAAAGGTTTAAGGTTGGGGGAGTTGATACGTATCCATCGTATCTACTTTTCCAAACACTTTTGCCCTTGTTTTGGACTCAAACTTGCATGATTTGAATGGAACTAACCCGGACTGACGCTATTTTCAGCAGAATTGCCATTGTGTTATTTTTGTGCATAAATAAAAGTTCTCGGAATGACCTGAAAATCAACGGAGATTATTTTTGGAATATATAAAAAATACTGGAAGAAAGATCCATGTCAGGGGGCCCACACCCTGTCGATGAGGGTGGGGGCGCGCCCCCTGCCTCGTGGGCCCCCTGACGCTCCACCGACCTCAACTCCCACTCCATATATTCGTGTTTGGGTAGAAAAAAATCGGAGAGAAGGATTCATCACGTTTTATGATACGGAGCCGCCGCCAAGCCCTAAACTCTCTTAGGGGGGGCTGATCTGGAATCCGTTCGAGGCTCCAGAGAGGGGAATCTGCCGCCATCGTCATCATCAACCTTCCTCCATCACCAATTTCATGATGCTCACTGCCGTGCGTGAGTAATTCCATCGTAGGCTTCCTGGACGGTGATGGGTTGGATGTGAATGTGATAGTTATCGACTGGAGTGGGGGTGAATAGGCGATTTTTATAAATGTCTGCAAAACATGGGAGTTTTGAAGACAAACAGTAGAAATGAACCTATTGACATGCAGCATAAGATAGACTACACTAGGCAAGCCATAGTCAAGTACTCAATGAAGTGAAAGCATGAAGACTAATAGCAGCTAGGTAGTGATGATCAGGATGGGAGATAGTAGGAAGACAAACAATAATAAAAGTCACACAGTGAAGTCAAACAAGTAGCACATGCAGGCAATGACTTCACAAAGACAAACTATAAATAAAGAGAGGGATAAGATAGAACTAGTCGCTTGGTGACGACAAGGATCTTTTGGGCCAGTTCCAGTTGCTGTGACAACTGTACGTCTGGTTAGGGAGGCTGAGATTTAACTCATAAGACCATGTCTTCACCTTATTCCCCTTGAGCTAAGGACACCCAGTCCTCGCCCAATCACTCAGGTAAGTCTTCAAGGAAGACTTCCAAACGTTGACACACTTCGTTCACCGGCGATCCACAATGAGTCTTGGATGCTCAGAATGCGATGCCTAATCGGCTGGAGGATTCACAATCCTCAAGTGTAACAAGTCTTCAGATCACGCGGACAGAAAGACTTCAGTGATGCCAAACACTCTTTGGGCTCTGGGTGTTTTGGGCTTTGTCCTCGCAAGGATCTCTCTCTCAAATGCTTCGGAGGTGGGTTGCTCTCAAACAACAAAAGCCGTGCACTAACTTTGAGAAACCACCAATTTATGGTGTAGTGGGTGGGCTATTTATAGCCACTAGGCAGCCCGAACTGATTTGTCCGAAATGCCCCTGGGTCACTAAGGAACTGACACGTGTTCCAATGGTCAGATTTCAAACACACGCGGCAGCTTGACTTTGGCTATAAGTAAAGCTGACTCATCAAGCTCTGGATAAGATTTGCTCTCATTGTCTTTTCTTGAAGACATAGGATTTGGTTGAGCATCACTTTAGTCACTCTGACTTTGTTCACTTGGACCCCACTTAATAGTACGGTGGTTCCTATGACTCAACAAAGAAGAAAATGAAACTACAAAACAACTATGTCTTCACGCTCCAAAGACTTCATGCGATGTCTTCTCATGTCATAGTCTTCAATGTGAATATCTTCACATACCACCATTATCTTCAATGTGTTCACACAATTTTAGGGGTCATCTCCGGTAGGTAAACCGAATCAATGAGGGACTACTACATGTGTTATCCTGCAATTCTCACAAACACATTAGTTGCTCAACCAGGTTTGTCGTCAATACTCCAAAACCAACTAGGGGTGGCACTAGATGCACTTACAATCTCCCCCTTTTTGGTGATTGATGACAAACTGGTTGAAGTTTTCAACGGTGATAAAAGTATGTGAAATTGTAAAGGATTGAGGTATTGTCTTCATAAGTAGCAAAAGGCTCCCCCCTGGAGATGTGCATATAAATATTTTGCTTTCGAATGCAAATGCACATGGCAGGTTGTACTTGTGGAGATCCTCTTCAACTTATGAAGAAAATTCATCATGCATGAAAAGATATAACGAAGATAATGACATGCATAATGATAAATGGATGTCTGCAAAATGAATTCATGCGGAATTTATCGTCGCACATGCGGAATTTATCATCGCATCACATAGTTGAGAGAAAAGGTAGCAGACGACCATCAAGTTTAAGTGTTACAACTCAAAAGAACCAAATGTATCGAAAGCGAGAGTTGTAAGCACTTGGCAAAAGTATAGCAACCACCCTTATGGACACGCTTGAAGACTATCAACTCATATGCTTCTCCCCCTTTTATCAATGAGGACCAAAAAGGTTTGAAGACATAGAGCTTCTATTCGTTCCCATGAGGAGTCTTGAAGCAGCAGGGTCGTCGTTGAGGTCTGGTGGTACAGAAGAACTTGGGGCAGTGTCGATACGCAGTGATGTTGTATTTGGTGAAGTAGCATCATCTTCGTCATCAATGACTCTGGCATTGACAGTTGCGGCTGAGGAGGAATAGTTAGAGTCTTCAAGTGAGGGAGTCCGACGCAAGACAACATTCCTTGGAGGAGTTGAGTCAAACTTGAATCTTTCGATGAAGCCATCGTCTTGAAGATCAGCTTCGGGACTGAGCAATGTCAAGCTCTTCCACGACCTCCGATAGGTTTCATGAGTGACAAAGGCATTCTTGGTGGCAAGGTTGCGAATGCGATTGACATCCACCAAGAGGCTTTGCATTTGACGCTTCAGCCAGTCGTGATGCTTATCCTGTTGTTGATGCAAGGCGACGAGAAGCTCTCGGTCATTGAGAACACGAGATCGCTTCCGAGGCCTTTGAGCAATAGTGCTTTCAGTGGCTTCAGTATGGGCACAGTGAGGTGCACGTGTATTTCCAGCCAAAGGATAAACACGAGTTGCACCAAGAACTCCTTCAATAGGTTGAGTGAAGCTTTGGTGATAGGCGTTGTGAAGATAAATTGGCTCCTTGGCAGGTGAGGGAGTCCTGGTATGGGGGTGTTCGGATAGCCGAACTATACCTTCAAGCCGGACTCCTCGACTATGAAGATACAAGATTGAAGACTCTGTCCCGTGTCTGGAAGGGACTTTCCTTGGCGTGGAAGGCAAGCTTGGCGATACAGATGTTCAGATCTCCTACCATTGTAACTGACTCTATGTAACCCTAACCCTATCTGGTGTCTATATAAACCAGAGGGTTTTAGTCCATATAACAACAGACACATCAACAATCATACCATAGGCTAGCTTCTAGGGTTTAGCCTCTCTAATCTCGTGGTAGATCAACTCTTGTAATACCCATTCCATCAATATTAATCAAGCAGGACGTAGGGTTTTACCTCCATCGAGAGGGCCCGAACCTGGGTAAAACTTCGTGTCCCCTGCCTCCTGTTACCATCCGGCCTAGACGCACAGTTCGGGACCCCCTACCCGAGATCCGCCGGTTTTGACACTGACATTGGTGCTTTCATTGAGAGTTCCTCTGTGCCGTCGCCGTCAGGCCTGATGGCTCCTACGATCATCAATGGCGATGCGGTCCAGGGTGAGATCTTCCTCCCCGGACAGATCTTCGTCTTTGGCGGCTTTGCACTGTGGGCCGATTCACTTGGCCATCTAGAGCAGATCGAAAGCTACGCCCCTGGCCGTCAGGTCAGATTCGGAAGTTTAAACTACACGGCCGACATCCGCAGGGACTTGATCTTCGATGGATTCGAACCACTGCCGAGCGCGCCACACTGTCACAATGAGCATGATCTAGCTCTGCCGTAGAACAGTGCCCTGGAGGCCGCACCTGCATCAGCTCCGGCCCCTGGTTCGGAGCTGACCGCGCCGATCGAGGATGGGCGGTTGGACGCCGCCTCGGGGGCTGCGATCCCAACGAAGGTTGAGCCGAACACCAGCCCCGTACTCTACAAGACTCGTGACTCCATGGAGCCGAATTCTTCTCCGGACTCCGAACCCTCCACGCCCCTACCGAGCGAATCCGATTGGGCGCCGATCATGGAGTTCACGGCCGCGGATGTCTTTCAGCACTCGCCTTTCGGCGATATCCTGAAATCACTAAAGTCTCTCTCTTTGTCGGGAGAGCCCTGGCCGTACTACGGTCAGCGAGGTTGGGGCACGGACGATGAAGAAATTCAAAACCCACCCACCACCCACTTTTGTAGCCACTGTCGACAACTTAACCGACATGCTCGACTTCGACTCCGAAGACATCGACGGTATGGACGCCGATGAAGGAGATGATGAAGAACCAGCGCCTACTAGGCCCTGGAAAGCCACCTCGTCATATGACATATACATGGTGGACACCCCAAAAGAGGGAGAGGGCGATGAAACAACGGAGGATGACCCCTCCAAGAAACAGCAAAAGCGCCAGCGTCAGCGGCGCCGCTCAAAATCCCGCCAACACAAAAACGGCGATTCCAGCACGGGAGATAATAATACCCCGGAAAGCGGCGAAGAACATCCCCCCGAGCAACATTTAGCACAGGAGGATGGAGAAACCAGTCCTCATGGGAGAGCGACCGACAGAGAGGTCGAGGACGATAATTGTATGCCTCCCTCCGAAGACGAGGCAAGCCTCGACGGCGATGAATTCGCCGTGCCGGAGGATCTCGTCGAACAAAAGCATTTTCAACGCAAGCTTATGGCCACGGCAAGAAGTCTGAAGAAAAAACAGCAGCAGCTTAAAGCTGATCAAGATAGGCTAGTCGATAGTTGGACTGAAGTCCTCGCGGCCAAAGAGCATAAACCCGAGCGCCGCTGCAAGTGCTACCCGAAGCGCAGATTGCTACCCCGATTAGAGGAGGAAGCACTCGACGCGGCCGACAGGCCACCTCGTGGCCGCAACAGAGAGGCCTCATGGCCCTCCACCCAAGCCGCACCCCGTACCAAGGCACGGGAATATGCGCGGGACTTACGAGATATGTTGGAGGACAAGGCATGGCAAACAAGATCGATCTACGGATCGCATAGGCACCCAACGGCTCGAGACGATAATCGTCATGGCAATAAATTCGGCAGGGCCGAACACTGTAGACAAAGCTCATTGGAGCTACATCATGATATCGCCCAGTACAGAGGCGCCGCACACCCATTGTGCTTCACAAACGAAATAATGGATCATCAAATCCCCGAGGGTTTCAAACCCATAAACATCGAATCATATGACGGCTCAACAGATCCTGCGGTATGGATCGAGGATTATCTCCTTCATATCCACATGGCCCGCGGCGATGATTTCCACGCCATCAAATACCTCCCACTCAAGCTTAAAGGACCAGCCCGGCAGTGGCTTAACAGCCTGCCAACAGGGTCAATCAGCTATTGGGAGAACCTAGAAGCCGCATTCCTCGACAATTTCCAGGGCACCTATGTGTGACCCCCAGACGCTGACGACCTAAGCCACGTAATTCAGCAGCCAGACGAATCGGCCAGGCAATTCTGGACACGGTTCCTAACAAAGAAAAATCAAATACTCGACTGTCCGGACGCAGAGGCCTTAGCAGCCTTCCAGCATAATATCCGTGATGGGTGGCTTGCCCGACACCTAGGACAGGAGAAGCCGAAATCTATGGCAGCACTCACGGCACTCATAACCCGCTTTTGCGTGAGAGAGGATAGCTGGCTTGCTCGTAGCAACAATATGACCAAGAACCCTGGTAGTTCGGACATCAGGGACGTTAGTGACAGGTCGCGTCACAACCAACAGAAGCGCCGCATCAACGGCAATAATGCTAAGGATACGACAATTAATGCCGGATTCAGAGGCTCTAAATCCGGTCAGCGGAAAAAATCATTCAAAAGGAATCCTAGGGGCCCGTCCAGTTTGGACCGAATACTCGACCACTTGTGCCAAATACATGGCACCCCCGAAAAGCCAGCCAATCACACCAACAGGAATTGCTGGGTGTTCAAGCAGGCAGGCAGATTAAGCGCTGACAATGAAGACAAGGGGTTGCATAGCGACGACGACGACGAGGAGCCCCGGCCGCCGAACAACAATGGACAGAAGGGTTTTCCCCCACAAGTGTGGACGGTGAACATGATATACGCCACCCACGTCCCCAAAAGGGAGCGGAAGCGCGCGTTAAGGGACGTATATGCGGTACAGCCAGTCGCCCCAAAGTTCAACCCATGGTCCTCCTGCCCGATCACCTTTGATCGAAGAGACCATCCCACTAGCATCCGTCATGGCGGATTCGCCGCATTGGTTCTTGACCCAATTATTGACGGATTTCATCTCACTAGAGTCCTTATGGACGGCGGCAGTAGCCTGAACCTGCTTTCCCAGGATACAATGTGGAAAATGGGCATAGATCCCTCGAGGATTAAGCCTACCAAAACGACCTTTAAAGGCGTAATACCAGGTGTAGAGGCCAGCAGGACAGGCTCATTCACACTTGAAGTGGTCTTCGGATCTCCGGATAATTTCTGAAGTGAGGAGTTAATCTTCGACATAGTCCCGTTCCGTAGTGGCTACCATGCACTGCTCGGGCGAACCGCATTTGACAAGTTCAATGCGGTCCCGCACTACACATACCTTAAGCTCAAGATGCCAGGACCTCGAGGAGTAATTACGGTCAATGGAAACACCGAACACTCCCTCCGAACGGAGGAGCACACGACGACCCTTGCAGCGGAAGCACAAAGCAGCCTCTCCAGGCAGTTCTCCAGTACGGCCATTAAACATCCGGACACAGTCAAGCGTGCCCGGAGTAACCTACAACAAGACCTCCTGGCACGTTCCGAGCAGGCGTAGCAATGCGGCCCCAACCCCAACCGCCGCAAAAAGGCGATGCCAGTACTTCGCGTAAATAACTACGCCCTAGAAATACCATGGGCATATGGGGAGGGGCACCATCACGGCATGCCCAAAACACGGCTTAAACCGCACCAGGGGCTGCCGACCTTTTTTATACTTTTCTCTTACTTCCAGGGCTCTACTCTTCGGAAGGCTTGTTCGGCAGTTCAATTGCCGCACAAACGATGCAAGGACCAGGGAAGCAGACAAGCCATGCCGCATTACGGAAATCCCAGGTGGTCTCTATCACGAGCAGTATACCTGTTTCGCATACTATCCCGCAGCTTGCCCCCTAAAGCAAACATGTTAAATAGTCCAACTTTTCGTTTATCGCATCACTTGTATCGTTCTGCTTTGATCGCAGCTATTTCAGTGAACAATGCGTAGCTTTTGTCCATTTTTTGCATTACCCCTTTTTTTGATATATATATATATATATATATATATATATATATATATATATATATATATATATATATATATATATATATATAT